>NC_044911.1:5472334-5694951 GCF_001633185.2 Quercus lobata | reverse complement strand
TTTTGAGGGTGGCATGAAATGAAATTAAAAAACAAAATTTGAACAAAAATTTATTGCAAGTATATTCATTGAATTTGACCATAAAAATCACTATCAAGTAGAACAACTTGGATAAAGTTTCAACTGACCATTTCAAAAATATTAAGGCCTCACATTCACAAGCCTTTATGTCAATTCTTAGAGCTGGAAATAATGTGTGGTAGCATTATAAGCATTAAAAACACTGAAAGCAGAAATCCGCCTCCTATAAATTACCATTTCCTTAGTGTAGCATTTACATAATCATATAGTTTTTTGCATAACCATGGACGGTTCCTTCAGATTAAGAGCCGTTACATTAACCCTTTTCCTTGTGTTTCTCACTTTGGCAGCTATTGATCCTAAGTTCTGCTATGGAAACTCTGAGGTTCATTGCATCCAAAGTGAGCAACAGGCCCTTCTCAGATTCAAGCAAGATCTTACTGATCCTTTAAACCGGCTTGCCTCTTGGGCTGGTGATGGGGATTGTTGTCAGTGGAAGGGAGTTGTCTGCAACAATGTTACTGGTCACGTCCAAGAGCTCCATCTTAGAAGCTTTCCTCCTCCTCTGATTGATTACTTTTCAATTGTAGCCCGGTATGAAGCTGCTATTCAATCTTATGCACAGTCAATGTTTGGTGGTAAGATAAATCCTTCCCTACTTGATTTGAAGTATTTGTTTTACTTGGACTTGAGCTACAATAATTTTGGTCAGTTTCCAATTCCTGAATTCCTCGGTTCCATGAAGAGTTTAAGATATCTTAATCTCTTCAATGCGGGATTTGGGGATTTGATACCTCCTCAAATTGGAAATCTCTCAAATTTGCACTATCTTAATCTTGGAGGCTTTGGTTATAATTCTTTATCTGTCAATAACCTACAATGGCTTTCTAGTCTTCCTTTACTACAAGTGCTAGATTTGAGTGGTGTAGACCTTAGCCAAGCCTCCGATTTGCTTCAGGTGACAAACAAAATCACTTCCTTGTCAGAGTTGTGGTTATCACATTGCAGCCTTGGTTCCATCCCACCAACACCCAATTCTAACTTTTCATCTCTAGCCACCCTTGATCTTTCTTTTAACAGCTTTGAAAACGCTTTGATTCCATCATGGGTCTTTGGTTATCAAAATTTGGTTGCTCTTAATCTATCTGCCAATGGTTTTCAAGGTCCAATCCCTATTGGTTTGCAAAACATGACTTCTCTTAAGCACCTTGATCTATCTGCCAACAATTTCAACTCTTCAATTCCCTATTGGTTGTATAGTTTTAGTCATCTTGAGTTCCTCAACCTCCGCAAGAATCTTTTGCAAGGTAAAATCACTAGTTCCATTAAAAACCTAACATCTGCCATTAGCATAGACTTGACAAGCAATCAACTTGATGGAAAGGTACCAAGATCTTTGGGCAATGTTTGCAGTTTAAGGGAACTAAGATTGTCAGACAACAAATTGAGTCAAGAGGTATCGGAAATCTTAGAAAGTTTATTAAGATGTGTTTCGTATGGACTAGAGGTCTTAGAAATGTATGATGCTCAACTATCTGGTCATTTGATTAAGGAACTTGGGCAATTTCAAAATCTTACAACACTTTCTTTGGAGGGTAATTCAATTTGGGGTCCAATTCCAATTTCAATAGGAAAACTTTCATCTTTGAGATTCTTAGACCTTTCAACTAATCAATTTAACGGAACTCTTCCTCAAAGTTTTGGAGAGCTCTCCAAATTAGAGTATGTCTTTATTGGTGGGAATATGTTGGAGGGAGTAGTTTCTGAAACTCATTTTGCCAATTTAAGAAGATTAAAGCAACTTAGCACAACTCCAACCCGTTTGACTTTAAAAGTAAGTCCCAACTGGATTCCTCCTTTTCAAGTTGGCATTTTAGGATTGGGATCATGGATTTTAGGGCCAAATTTTCCCTTATGGATTTGTTCACAAAAGCGAGTTTGGTCTTTGGATATATCCAACACAAATATTACAGATGCAATTCCTCCTTTGTTTTGGAATATGTCCTCCCAGTTCAATTATCTGAACTTGTCTCACAATCATATCTATGGAGAGATTCCAAATATCCCTATGACTTTGTATCCTTCTTCCATGATTGATATGAGTTCTAATTCATTCAAAGGTTCGTTGCCTCTTATATCCTCTAACGTGAGCTTTCTAGATCTATCTAACAATTTATTGTCTGGATCTATTTCTCACTTTTTGTGTTATAAGAAGAATGAGCCCAAACAAATGGAACTTCTCAATCTTGGAAAAAATCTTTTATCAGGAAATATAAGTTATTGTTGGGAGAATTGGCAAAAATTGTTGGTTTTAAGTCTTGGAAACAATAATTTCAATGGTAGCATTCCAACATCCATTGAACATTTGAGTCTTCTTAAGTCTTTGCACCTAAGCAACAACAAAATCTCTGGGAAATTACTACATTTTTTGAAAAATTGCACTGATTTGGAGATTATTGATATCAGTGAGAATAAGTTTTTTGGAATCATACCTTCATGGATAGGACAAAGACATTCAAGCTTGATCATTCTCAACCTTCGCTCAAACAATTTCCATGGCTCCATACCCAAACAACTTTGTGCTCTAACTTCACTCCAAATCTTGGACCTTTCACATAACATGCTATTTGGAAGCATACCTAGATGTGTTAACAATTTGAATGCCATGGCTTCAACTTCTCACAATATTTTACAGGACTTGTTTGTGGTTGATGGTGATTCTGTGGATTTTGAAAGGGCAAATCTTGTGATAAAAGGGCAAGTTCTTGAGTATACCACCAATCTTGGACTACTAAGAACTATAGACCTTTCGAAGAATAATTTATCAGGAGAGATCCCTAAAGAAGTGACTAGTCTTCAAGGATTACAATCAATGAATTTGTCATTTAATAATTTGACTGGAAGGATTCCTGAGAATCTAGGTGCTATGGGATCCTTGGAATCTCTTGATTTCTCTGAAAACAAACTTTCAGGTCGCATTCCTCCAAGCATGTCAAACTTGTCATTTTTGAGTAAGTTGAACTTGTCAATGAACAATTTATCTGGGAGAATCCCTTCAAGCACTCAACTACAGAGCCTTAGTGCATCTAGTTTTATTGGAAACAAACTCTGTGGACCTCCACTTAGTGATAATTGCACTATAAATTATGCCAAACCCGACACTAAGGACAAAGGGAGCAGTGGTGGGCGTGAAGTGGATTGGTTTTATGTAGGTATGGCACTTGGATTTGTGGTTGGATTTTGGGTTGTTTGGGGTCCTTTACTAATGAACAAGAAATGGAGAATCATGTACTTTCAATTCCTAGATCGCATGGGGTATAGGTTTTGGGTGTTTTGGCACAAACTAGATAGAATGTTGTGAGATTCTTATCTTGTTACTAGCTAATGTTCTTATGGTGCGTGGAGATGTTGTAGTTTCATTTTGTAATAATTTGTATCTTTTTTTAGCTCAGTTAATATGAAATAATTAGTAGAAAATTTTATTTCTTGCACGTGTATTTTACTCATGTTGAATTATATTTAGAGAATTAATTACAATTATATTACATGGATTCAAGTGATAACCTAGTGGCACTGGCATCCCTTTGAATTCCCAATATTTAGAGTTTGAACCCCACATTTCCTGTTCCATCATTCACCTAACAAAAAAATCATCAATATATGTACAGAGAGACCTTTAACAGCGTCAGATTGGGAAATTTACCAACAATAGTAAAGCAAATATACATGAAGATCGATTGAGGAATGATTAAAAAGTAAAAAATAAAAAATAGAAATAACAAAATGAATTTTAATGTCAACCCATTTCTACTTTCCCCAAACAAGAAAAGGAATTTCATTAGAGATTTGCCCTTCCTTTCTCTCCTTTTCCACCACACATTCACACTCCCTCTCACTTTGCCATCGCACCACAAACCAACACTCACACCAAAATGAAAACAACACAGCCATTCACACACTACCACGATACCCCAATGGCCCAATCTCTCTGCCCACACCACACCCGCAACACATGCCATTGTCAAATTGCAGAGTACCGTATAAAATGAAAGGTTTTCATAGAAACATACACTAATACACAGCTCTAGGAACTTGAATAAATTTTTCGCTCTATGACTAATTATGTATCTTTAATAATTATAAAGAAAGAAGAATAGAATTGATAGTTTGAGTCAGCTGGAGTTTTAGATAATCTATGGGTTTTGTATGGGTGCAGCCAGAGAATTGAAAATAATTTTAAATATGAAACAAAATAAAATACAAAGAATAATTAAGGGTGTTTCTCAACAACAAAAAAAGAGAGAATTTTGAAGGGTGAAGCCAAGAGCCTTATGGAATTTGTATGGTTAGCTTGGCAAATCAATGACAATGTATCTTGTTTTGAGTTTGTAAGTGTCAAATATCAAGTACAAGATCCAAAGTTCAACTCAAGAAAGGGCATTCTTTGAAATTTTGATTAACCCTCAATTGTCTCTTAACTTAGGGCCCGTTTGGATTGAGGGGGTAAAGAGGGAAAGTGGAGAGAAGTAGAGTCGAGTTAACTGAAAATAGGTTAATTTTGGGTCAAATCTACTCTACTCCCCCTCAATCCAAACGAATCATTAGGCTCACCTAATCGAGACTCGGAAAACATGATTCCTAATCAAGCCTATTAAGTTGGCTAATGACATGTTAATTGTGCCCTTACTTACCGGACCGTATAATGGCTCACTAAAGTCAATTGAAAGAGGTTAGAGAGTGCTACAGTGCACTCTGGTTTATTATTTGTGATTTGTTTACTGTGGTAATTAATTGTAAATAACTTGGTATTCATACTTGGTTAATTTGCAAAGTTGATCAATTCTACTAAAATCAATTAACAGGTCAAAATTTATTTTTAAGAATAAAAGGAACAGAAGAAAAGATGAATAACAGGAAGAAGTACCAAGTAGAGTATAATATGCTTTCTCAAAAATAAAAATGTAGGGTAAAATATGGATCATCACAAAGTGTAGACATTGTTATTTGCTTATTTTAGATACTCATTTTACAAATCGTACCTTTGTTAATCACACTAAATCAATTAGTTTTGGTTTGAAATCCTAAAAATCAACACATATGAATTGTTATTGAAGACCAGATGAGGGTTCTCCTCATCAATCATCATGAAGAAATTTAAGTAGGCCTCGTAGACACCGTTGTGAAACTTCCGTTTAATCCTATTCTAAGGGCAAATTCATCATTCTATTAAAGTGAATGCTTAAATTGGACCACCAGATTATAAGATATAGCTAAATCAAGATTTTAATGTTTAATATGTATTCTTGCAATTGAGGTTGATCACATGTGAATATGATCAATTAGTTACGATTGGTTTTTTTTTTTTTTTTTGGGGAGTGAAAACATGTTAACTTTTATTTAGCTCAACAAAGAAGGAATTATAGAAACTAGGTAAGATGTTACAGAAGATATTAAAGGAGATGGGCTGCTGTTCACCCAAAATTCACTATCCGTAAGGTTACCCGTATAGCATGTTGTGCTAAAATGTGTGCTTCTGCATTAGTGTCTCTTCAAACAAATGAAACTTTGGGCTTCATGGAAACTTCTCAGGTTCTGCTTTATTGCATCAGTGATGTGTCCCCATAAGGAATAATCGGTGAACTGTATAGTGAATCTATAATGATTTTGGAATCTCCCTGCTCTAGGATAATCTTTCTACATCCCAACTCCACTGTAAATTAATTGTACCCTGCACAGTTCACTTGCTTGCTGCCATTGCTTCAGCTGTAGTTGCATTCATGATTCCAGGCGCACGTTTGCTCATTGCTGCAATAGTTTGTCCCCTTGAGTCCGATTATTGTCCCAATCCCAGTCATCTTCTCCTTTGTAAACATTGCAGCGTTAAAATTTAGTTTGGCGTTGCCATTACATGGTTGTTGCCATTGAAAAGCCTTTGTATTGCCAAAGAGTCGCCAAAGAGCCTTGTAATTCAAATGGTTAGCATCTCATAGTGTTTCCAAAAGATATATTTAGGGTTAAAATCATGCCTCTCCCAATTATTAAATTATAAAAGAAGTTTTAAAGCAAGACTATGTGCATGTATTGATGCACTAGTAATACCCAAAAAAAATATTTAAAAAAAAAAAACTTGTAAGAAAGAAAACTATGAAATCTAATCTTGAAATTTCTTGTTCATTCAACAAAATTTGAAATAGACCAAAAAAAAGTCTTTTTTCATCACACATGCACTCAAGCACATCAAAAAAAGTGAATTTTTTCTTTCTTTCTTTTGACTCCAAGAGTTAATTATTTCAAGCATGTTCCAAATTTCCAAAAAGATATACAAAATAAATTCAGGGTGGTCCAAGAGAGATAATAGGTGTATTTGTTTTTGCTAGAAGCAAGTATCGGTGTCTTCAACTAACAATAATTAATAATTAAAACATCATGAAATTAAAATCCTATAGTAGTAATTTATGAATTACATCAAACTACAGTAGTAAGTAGTCTCAAAGAAACTTTAAAAAAATTAATTAAAAACAAAAGAATATTGCAAGGAATGCACCAACTGGCAAAATTTTAGACTATGTAAAGATGAAGTCTCTACTTTCATATATACATAGTCATTCTATCACTTTAACACCACAAAAAATACCATAACTCCATATACTTTTAGACAATTCTTTCTGCAGAAAATAAAAACAAATAAATTGAATAGTTACTTCATAATTCAATAAAAATATCCTCAATGTACAACATAATAATTCCATACATTCTAAAAGAAAACATCAGAGAGAAATTTTGGATTCCATCTTACTTTTGTTGTTGAGTTTGAGCTATTTGTCTTAAAGCTTTCCTCTTTGTATCCTTGCACTTCCTGTAACATGCATATTAATCCAATTGAAATCCCTTTCCTGGTATAGAGCAATGCAGACTGCAGGGTGCTTTACTCTTTACCATCTACCTTATTCTTTATAATTGTTTTCAACTGATTTGTACATCAATCATTGAAGTATTAAGAAAGATATTTATAGTTACATATCTTTAAGTTAATCAAACCCAAAAACAACTCTGCTGTAAGCATCGTACTGCTATTAAATGTTAAAACACAAATGTAACACACACACACACATATCTAACTCTATCTAGAGCTTTGGTGTGATTCCTAATTGATCAAGCCATCTATTAAATCTAACGCATTTCTAATATAATTATGCATGCCAATTTTTAATTTAATTACCTATCTGTTGCTATCCTATCTTTGTAGCTCTTTGAATCATCCTTCTATTCTCTATCCAAATAATAAATCATTTGTCCCCGGCTAGGATAAATAGAGGTATTCAACTTAAATAACTAAAAATCACTATAATGTAGCCATTAAAGTTGGGTATAAAAGTCAAGCATCCATACCAATTGCACTATCTAAAACCACAAAAATTTCATAGAATTTAAGCAATAATAGATCTAGATGATCCTTAAATCAACTGAAATGTATATTAAATATGGATTAGCTTTTAAGCAATAATAATCATTATGACAATTTTTAGTTAATTCATGATTATCATTACCTAATCTACCTAACCAATTGCACGGTATAAATATGCATTAGAAACTTCTCAATTATGAATGAAATTTTCCAAAAAAATCCATCCATGATGACCGTGAACCATTTCAATGAATTTATTCTTCAGAACAGAGATAAGCATTACTGTTCTTGACTAATGGGTTTAATCTGCAAAAAGTTTTTGGAGCTGAGAGGATTTTCTTGGACCTGGAAAAAAAAAAAAAAAAAAAAGGAAAAATTGAGAGAATGCAGGGAGAAATGTTCTAATGTTTCTGACAATGATGTTCTTTCTCTAAGAGAGTGTGTGTCTATACATTTTTTGTAATGCTATAATGATAAAGTATAGGTTCTAAATGAGATATTCATGCGACTCTAAGTTAGTGAGTGGAATTAAATTGCAATTGTGCTTTAGTTGGTTACTCTAGTCATGGATGGGATACCTTTTGTAATTTAAATTGAGAATTACATAATCGAATTGTGAGATTGCTAATCTTGCAAATTAACTATCACAAAACTTCAATACATTGATTTGCTAAACAAAATTACAAAACAAACATACAGCTGTAATTTTTTTCATTTGGTGTTCAAGTAATAACCTTGAATTTTTTTTTTCATACAGTACAACAGAAAAGGGATCGAATGAGGTAAATAACATAATGAAATAGATAAATTGTACCTAAAAGAAGCACTAACAGAGAACACAATGCTTTATAATTGCGCACTATATATTCTCTTCAGTGGTTTCATCTCCTCCCCACTAGAAACTCCAGGATCAATATAACACAAATGAAAGTCTGAAACAAAAACAGAAAATCATGCCCATTGTCAAATTGGAGAACTTTCAAAATGTAGCAAGACCAAATACTATACTTTACTAAAAACATAAACCAATATTGTGGCTTCTTCAATGTGTGAACCCCTTTATTTATAAGCTTTTTCAACCCATAATTCTCTTCCAAAATAGACCTTAAAAATATAAGAGGATTAAGAAAACTGACCGAAGAAACTTGGTACATTACACTATGAATTAGGCAAAACAAATACTTCCATCATTCACAAATTGAAAAGAAATCATCTCAATTGAGTTAAGTACTGTATAAAGCCTTGAATTATTGAATTTTCTCATGTGACTGCATGACAGATTCTCTACTAATCATCTCAACTTGCTGAAATTTCATGGTATTTAAATACATAACTGGTTGCAATTCTCTACTTATCACCACAATTCATAGATTAGCAAAGTAAACTAACAAATGTAATTTAAACAGAACAATTTAAAACCTTCAAAACTGGTTACAATTCCTTTTACTATTGTTTCACTTTTGTTTCTTAGTACTAAACAGATTCTCAATGAATTTTCAAGAATGGCATACAACATGAAAAACCCAAAAAACCAAATATTGTACACACCAAAACCAACACCTAGGAATCTTTGAGAAAATTTTTTTTTTTTTTTGATAAGTAAATCTCTGAGAAAATTATTCTCTACCATAACATACAAAGTAATCAATTTTGTACAAAGAACATTATACTTTCAGATTTAACAATTTAAAACATGCAAAACCCAGAAAAACCCAACATCAAAAATAACAAAATCATCACTTAAAATTGTCTTTAAAAAAAATATCGTCTAAAATCTACAATGTATAAACAAAATAACAAAATATTTTCAGATTTCAAAACCCCACAATTTCAATCCCCCTTACAAATAAGGGAACATGTAAGAGAGAAAACAAAACTTGAAAATTAAAGTGAAATGATTAAGTTTAAAGGATTAGAAAGATTTCATTTTGCGGAGGTTTTCCCTGATTTCAATAAATAGAGAGGAAAAATTAGGACAATATTAGGAAAAGAAATTGGTACCTTTGCTTTAATGAAATTAGAGACTCTGGATTGAAGAAAGATTCCACTTCATCTCTGCAGAGAAAGAAATGAATGTTTTAAATCCAAACAAGTCGAATTTAAACAAACCCATTACTGAAAATATCTAAAAAAAATACTCACATATCAGAATTTCAAATTCCTTAACCCTAATTTCTGTAACCAAACCCAACTGTAATTGTAAAAGTTTGAAACATGTAACAGAGATCTAATTTGTGGGGGGAGAAGTCAGAAAATGAATAGGAATCCAGTTGGAGGCATTATTAATAGGCAGAGTAGACTCATCTTCCTTCTTCTGAATTTTTGGTAGAATCGAGATGGTGAAGTCTAATTGCAAACTATGGATATGCATCAATCGAAGTTTTTGTTTTCCTTAATCACAAAGTAGAGTGAAAGATATTGAAAGGAATTTGAACATAGTTTTTTTTTTTTTTTTTTTTTTTTTTTTTTTTTAAAGCGGTGTGATTGCAAAGGGAAGAAATTAGCACAACTTATTTGGGTAAAGCAAAAGGTGTGGTCTTTTGATTCGGTTTCGAAGGTTTTTCTTTTATCTTTTCTGGGTTTTGGTTTTACTTTCCATTGTTTTCTGGGCAACCAAACAGATATAGAAAATAGTAGAGAGAGAGAGACCTGTTGGGAGGTGACATCGGCGGTGCGAGGCTTGAGAAGGAGGTGGAGGTGGGGAGGGTAGGATTTGAGAACCACGCAATCGTCTCCGTACACTGCTTGCACCGCTTCTACTTCTGCCGCAACTTCCTCTTCTTCGACGATGCTGCTTACCATTGTTCTCTTAGAGAGAGGGAGAGATTTTTTTTTTTTTTTTTTTTTTCCTCTTTGTTTTGGGAGAAAGAGAAAAATAAGGATGCTTTCTCTTCTTTTTATTCTAATGTGGTGTTTTAGGTTTCAATTTTTACTTGTTTCTCAAAAAAAAAAAAAAAAAAATTCAGTTTTTACTTTTTAGACGTGTTCTAGCGAAACACTCATTGGAATTTTAATGGTAAACGTGGCAAGTTTTTAAGGGGTTTTAACCGGTTATTTTTTTGTTTTATATACTGACAAACCATCAAACAGGGCCCGTGAAAGAATATAACTTACCGCTTTTTAATCGTGTATGTGGCTGGATTTTAGATGGATTTTTTTTCGTAGAGCATTAATATTGAAGAATATTAATGTCATATTTAAGGTTTTTTTGGTATTTTATAGCTAAAAAATATTTGTATCAAAAAATGTTATATTATACTGTTGTAAAATTTTTTGCAATAGTGCTACAGTACAATTCTAAGTTACTTAGAATTGTACTGTAGCACTATGCTAAAAAAAAATATATATATATATATATATATTTTATTCCATCCTTTAGTTGAAAAAAAGTGATGATGTGAAAGAAATAATAAAGAAAGATAAAAATAATAATATTTTAATGAAAAAGTAATATAATAGAATTTTTGAATATAGGGTATATTGTAAAATAGTATGGTATAATTGATAAATTAACTTTTTGAGATGGTAAAATAAAATAGAGTGCATTCTAAAATTCTTCAATGCTGATGCTCTTGGCAGCAGTAAAAAACTAACTAGTTATTTTTTGTTTTATGTAGTGACAAACCATCAAACGGCGTCAAGATTGGACCAACATTCATTTCTATTGTTCCGTATGTGTGTGTGTGTAGATTATGTGAAAAGAGAGCTAGACCCAACTCCCTTACCCATAGCAGAAAGCCTTACCCCAAAAGTGTAAAAAGCCCCTACAATCATAAAATAAGAAAATTTAATAACAATTTGTCATTGTGAGAGGGATTACTTGTTAAGTGTTTGATATATGGTAGGATTTTTAATAATCACATTTTTATATATTAATAATCATTTCACTTCTTCACTCATAAAGCACATGACTTTTGGAACTAATCATATAAAAATAGCTACCTAAAGCAATTTCACAACATCAAACAAACCCACTATAATATGATAAAGATTTTCAATATCACCTATTCCCATCAAAGGAATGTTCAATTGTTCACACCAATATTGAAGAAAAGATTCTAGGCTAGGGCATCACATATTTTCAATTACCTTGGACAAACAATTTCCACAATATCTTGTCAAATGGAAGAAAGAATAGAGTATACTTAATGTTTTAGCATGCATGGGAAGGGATTCGATCATAGATAGATCTTTTATGAGAAAATTGTGCGAGCACAAGGAAGACTTTCAAGATATAGACACTAATAAGAAAATCAATATCTTAGATTTTGACACCTCTTTTAAAATAATTAAAAAAAAAAATCAATAGTTACAATCAAGAAGGCGAATTAAACTTTGGTTGTTTCATACTCTTTGTTGGAAATACCAGAAGATGCTAGTTGAGCAACAAAGTTCTTGGCTAGGTTTGACATTTACACATTCATGAACTTCTAATTTTCTTGATAATAAATTAACCTTATGCTCTACAATTATAAAGTTCATGCCCATCCAATATATAACAAACACTAGCTTGTAGTCCCATGCATATTCATAGGATACATTTACAAATAAGAGTAACCAAATGCATATTAGAATTTTACCAAATTTAAATACAATATATATAATGTTTGTATATTTGAAAGTATAAAATAGCTACTAATAAAATATTAGTTCTTTAAAAAAAATCATTTTAACTGTTGTGGGGTCAGAGAACTTATGATCTGGCCCACGCTCTACTAGGGCCCAAGGCCCGTGCCAAGGAGGGTATTTGCCGAGGACGAATGGGGAAAGGCCGAAATGCCGGGGGCACAGTCGAGGATGACCCTGTCCTCGGCACTCCAAGACTTCAAAGGGAAGAGCAACATCTCGTTGAAGGCTGCCCCCAAAAAGCCCTATGAAGGAGATGCGAGTAGAATGGGACCCACGTAGGGGGTATGGTGCGAAATTAGTTCAGGGTAAATACGTCCCCTCAGCATTAAATGCATCCGCCAACATCCTAACCATGTTAATGAGAAAAGACGCCTGGACAGGGTGACTTCGATCATCGCAACTAACAAATAGCAAGGAGGGACAGCTGATGGGGCGGGTACTGAAGTAGGCACCTGCCTGATCAACAAGTGGAGGGTTAAGATCAACCAAGAAGAGTTATATAATGTGAAGGTTGATGCGCCAAGAGAGGGGGCTGGGAAAAAGGATCAAGAACTAGAGCCTCCCAGTCCGCTTCCAAGAGAAAGACTCCTCGAGCGAATACGATTTAATTCTGTATGAACACCACGAAAAACCACCGTCCGGTGACCAAAGCCTAGCCTTTCAAACCCACGCTCTATAAATGATATTGTTTGGGCCTTTTTACGTGCAAACCCAACATTATTATGAGTCGTTACAAATTGTGTCCTTACAATTGACGCCATCTGTGGGAAAGGCTTGTGTCTTGGCACAGGTGGTGGGTTGAGACAATCCCTCACATCATTTCCAACAGCCAGATGTAGTGTTCTAGCGTAAAGTTCCACTAGGGGCTACATTTCTTCACTAGGGGCTACATTTCTTCACTAGGGGCTGCGCTTCGTAGCGTCAGCAGCACGGATGGTTCTAGGAGTTTGGCCGAGGAGCTAATCCCCCTAAACCAAGGTCCCACGCCATAGCCGAGGGGTTAATTCCCCCAACTACTTAAAAACTGAGTTTTGGACAGAATTGAGTTTTGGACAGAACCAAGGTATTACATGGTTTTCGGACTCAAACCTATGGGGAAACCAACTACTTAAAAAATCAAGTTTTGGACAAAACCAAGGTATTGCATGGTCCTCGGACTCAAACCTATGGGGAAACCAACTACTTAAAAACTGAGTTTTTGACAGAACCAATGTATTGTATAATCCTCGGACTCAAACCTATGGGGAAACCAACTACTTAAAAAATCAAGTTTTGGACAGAACCAAGGTATTGCATGGTTCTCGGACTCAAACCTATGGGGAAACCAACTACTTAAAAAATTAAGTTTTTGACAGAACCAAGGTATTACATGGTCCTCGGACTCAAACCTATGGGGAAACCAACTACTTAAAAACTGAGTTTTGGATAGAACTAAGATATTGCATGGTTCTCGGACTCAAACCTATAGGGAAACCAACTGCTTAAAGGAAATTTGGACACCAAGTTGGTCCTAATGGTACATATGACATTTCAGGTGATGCCTATGTACCTGCTGAAATAGGTCCAGACATGAGTTCAATACCCTATGGGGGCGGGCGTGTTGATATTCTGAAACAGGATCCTAAACATGTCATATGTGCAACCATGCATACATGTTACGATAATTAGTTCAGAAATCATAAACAGTAGTGAGTATCGACGAGGGCAACTGACAAGTAACCAAAAGGAAAAAGGAAGAAAAGAATTTCATATATGTGGTCAACAGGTTCAAACTACCAGCAGACTACAAAGTTTTGTCAATAAAAAAAAGGGAAACTAGTTAATCATTAAACTAAAAACAAATACGGAGCCTGGTCGGGGTTTCTACTTCTTCAATTCTGCGTCGGCCACATCCTGGGAAGGCGGAGCGGGATCAGCTTCGACCCCCTAGAGGACAGTCCCTTCTGGGGAAGATTGAGCAGGATCGGTGTCGGTGCTCTTGGGAATCACAGCAAGGGGAATTGCCTGTAGGGGCTGGGCAAGTATGGCTGGCTCTTCGGCATTAGGCATCTGAGCGCCGACCATAGGCTCAGCAACCTCTTTGGGTACCTCGGGGTCCATACGCTCAGATGCTTCTATCACATCCTGAAACTCCCCCCCTTTAAGCGAAGAGCTAGGAGAGGCGCCGACCTGTACAACTTCCGACTGAGTGACCCCTCCCTCATGTTGCTCGCTCACAGCCTCGGAGCTGGTGGAGGTGGCCTCACGGATGGCTGTAGGGTAGAATATGTTCTCCGCTTTCCATAAATCAGACGAAGCATCCACCCCAGCTCGCTTCAAGGCTTCTTCCCAAACCTGGGAGCAGTAAAGCCTGCATACTCCAGGAATTTGGGCTTTAAGGGAGGCTTGGGTGTCAGCTACCCTCGCGTTGTAACCCTCATCCTCGGCCGTTTCCTTGGCAGCCTCAGCCTCGTTTCTGGCAAACTCAGCTTCTTGCTTAGCCCTCATGGTTTCGTCCCGGGCATACTCCGCCACACCTTTGTCATTCTCTGCCAAGATCAGTCTTTTATTTAAATCATTGATCTGCTCATTGGCTATTCGCAACTGGTCCTCGGCTTCGAGCAGACATTTTGTTTAGTCTTCAGCCTGTTTTTGGGCGCCAGCTAAACCCGCCGAGGTGCTATCCCTATCTTGGATAGCTTCTGTTAAGGCAGTCTTGGCCTTGGCAAGGTCGTCCTCGGAAGTTTTGAGAGTCCGCGTGGCCTCTAAGCGCTCGGAGCGTTCATTCTCGGCCGCCTTATTCTGCTTGTTCACTTCCTCCTCCATCCTATAGGTGGCCTGGAGAGCTTGTCAAGGGAGATAAATACATCGTGAATGACAGACCAGGAGTAAGAGTTAATAAAGTTTTAGGGTTCAAGAGCCTTACCATGCCCAAGTACCTCTTCGTACTGAGGAAAACCTCCTGCATCCTCATTTTCTTCAACCCATCCACGTCGGTGGGAAGTAGCATAGTTCTCCCTAGTGCGTCTGCCACATAACCACCCTCGCCATCTCCAAGGTCCCTCATGGACGCGGTTTCCAGCAGTGGCCCCCCGTGGAGCATTGGGGCGGGAAGCCAGGCGCTTGGCAAGGATTGGGCCTCGATCCCCTTTCCCTTGCCTTGGGAAGATTGGGTTTCGGTCTCTTTACCCTTGCTTTGGTGCCCAATCTTCAATTGTTTCGAACGCAGGGCTTCCTCCCTCTCCTTAGAAGGTTGGGATTTTCCCCCATTCATGGTTTCCTTGCCCTTGGGACTCCTCTTTCTCTTTGAATCAGTTCTCTCCAGCCGAGGAGGCAGAGCTGGTTGGGGAGGAGCAGGAAGTTTGGGGCGGGGGGATTGTGGCTGTGACTTTGTGGAGGATGACCTAGTCTGGATAGTCTGGGGCTGAGGTGGTGGGGGCGGAGCATTGGATTGCAACGTTCCCTGCGCACCCTTCCCCGGTTGACCCTCGAGGAGGTCGAATAAGCTGATCGGGGGCTTTCTCTTAAGACCCATCTCGGCTTGAGAAGATGTGCCTACTGATAAAAATTCCGCCTCGGACAATGCTGGATCACCTATATCATCAGAAGGATCCTCGGATTGTTCGGCTAGGTCAAATACCCCAAATCCCTCCTCGGACTGATCTAGCTCGCCTTCATCCTCCGCTTCTTGATGAGATGAGGAGAGGTCCACCAGTGGGATGCCCTCTGGGACAGATGATCCTCCGGAGATTAAAAATCCTGACTCGACCACGGTAATTTTTGGAAGCCAAAGACGGTTGTCACTGATCACGTGCCTAGGGTCGGCAAATGACTTCTGAAGGGGAGCGTACCCTAATATTTTATGAGCGGCTAGGATTTGACCATCTCCGTCATTTATGAAAACTGCCGCTTGTAGAACAGTTTCCAAGTCCACCCGGTTAACTAGGTGAAAATGCCGTTGAAAAGCGTGTGGATCTGCAAAAAAAAAAAAAAAACACATACGCATGGTTAGTTACCGAACCACATCAGATTAGAATGGCACAAAGGGTCGGCGCCCTTCCATTCCCTATACCCCACCTGGTTCTCCTTCTACCATGGGGCACGGATTGCCATCATGCCATTCACTGAAGACGATAAGGAAATCCTTGTTTAATCCTTTGTTGGAATCAGGGAGGCATTGAATTAGTTGAACCCTTTCGTCTCTCGTCTTCATGTAGTAGGATTTCCCCTTCAAATTTGGAGATTATAGCACCAATTCACGTTATGGTGGGTCAGTCTTAGCCCCATCTTTTCGTTTAAAGCATCCACACAACCTAGAATCCTAAACATGTTGCCGATGCACTGGGTAGGGGCTAATCGAAAGTACCTGAGGTAACCCTTCGTTACCGGCTCCATAGGGATTCTCATACCCCCCTCTACAAAGGCGAGGACGGGAATTACCACCTCGCCCTTTTTCCTCTTATAGTGCCACTCCCCTATCTTACAATGTCTCAAACTTACGTTGGGAGGAATCCTGTAATCGGCGATGAACTTTTTCATCGCCTCTTCAGTATCGACTAATTTCCTTAGTCTCAATTTAGCCATCTCTACGATTTACTAAACAAACTTAACTAGCGACGGGAGAAGAAAGGGAACCAAAGAAAAATAAATCCAGAAAAGAAAAAGCACGAGTTAATAGAGGCAGGGAACTTACAGAAAAGAGGAAAGACGCTTCGGACAGACTTTTTATGCTGGAGATAGACTTGAGTTTGGACAAAAGTTCAGATGAACCCAGGGTATACGGGCTAGAACTCTTAAGTGCAAAACTGAAAAGACAAATCCGTTCCAAAAAACATTTATGTTTCCTATTGAGAGTAACTGCACGAATTTTCCCGCCTATAAAGGCTAAGGAATCCCCACCGTTAGATCTCCATCATGCCGTAGAACGTGGGAAACACAGAGCCGCCCGCATTTAATGAGGCCACGCTTCACCTTCCAAAGTCTCCAGGAACGTGTCTCGGGCAGACGAAAAGTCTTAGGAACCGATAAGTGATAAGGATTGACAGGCATTGACGGATGTCTGATGTCATCAAAACTCTCCTATCCGTCCGAGGAGCCGGATAGCAGGATTTTTAGGGGCTATTGTGGGGCCAGGGAACTTATGATCCGGCCCACGCTCTACTAGGGCCCAAGACCCGGGCCGAGGAGGATATTTGTCGAGGACGAATGGGGAAAGGCCAAAATGTCGGGGGCACAGCTGAGGATGACCCTGTCCTCGGCACTCCAAGACTTCAAAGGGAAGAGTAACATCTCGTTGAAGGCTGCCCCCAAAAAGCTCCATGAAGGAGATGCGAGTAGAATGGGACCCACGTGGGGGGTACAGTGCGAAACTGGTTCAGGGTAAATACGTCCCCTCAGCATTAAATGCATCCGCCAATGTCCTAACCATGTTAATGAGAAAAGACGCCTGGACAGGGTGACTTCGATCATCGCAACTAACAAAAAGCAAGGAGGGACAACTGATGGGACGGGTACTGAAATAGGCACCTACCTGATCAACAAATGAAGGGCTAAGATCAACCAAGAAGAGCTATATAATGTGAAGGTTGATGCGCCAATAGAGGGGGCTAGGAAAAAGGATCAAGAACTAGAGCCTCCCAGTCCGCCTCCAGGAGAAAGACTCCTCGAGCGAACACGATTTAATTTTGTATGAACACCACGAAAACCACCGTCCGGTGACTAAAGCTTAGCCTTTCAAACCCATGCTCTATAAATGATATTGTTTGGGCCCTTTTACGTGCGAACCCAACATTATTATGAGTCGTTATAAATTGTGTCCTTACAACTGTTATTCATGAAATTCTCAATTTTAGTTTGTCCAACCACTATTTGTATAATAATAAATCAAAGATGGTGATTTTTTTAAAGTTTATTAATTTTGATTCTATTGTAGTACTTTTTTCTCACTTAATAACTCATTTAGCCCAAAAAAAAAAAATAATAAAATAAATTGGACTCCTCGATTTTGCAGTGTAATAAATAACTATACCAAAATTAAGAAATTTTGATGGGACACATGACATAAATTTCTACTCAAATTTTGATAAATAATCATATTTTATTTCAGCTTTGGCTTTAAATATAGGAAAATGCTAAAATTACAAATTATTTTACAAATTGTTTTTACAAACTACTGGTTTGGTGAGTAGAGATGGTAAGTAAAAATGTGATACT
This sequence comes from Quercus lobata, assembly GCF_001633185.2. NCBI lineage: Eukaryota > Viridiplantae > Streptophyta > Magnoliopsida > Fagales > Fagaceae > Quercus > Quercus lobata. The sequence continues at coordinate 5,676,704 of NC_044911.1, read as the reverse complement.
AGTAATGGGTTTAAATGAGAACCAGTAAGAATTTACCATATCAATATTTTGTAAAAATATTGTAAAATAATTTGTAACTATAACATTACTTATATATATATATATATATATATATATATATATATATGATTGGTATCTTTTCAAATACAATAATTTTGTAGGGATTTCATCATGTCGTCCAATGCAATAAATTTGTCTAGTGATTTGAGAGTGGAATGGACAAACTCAGCACAAAAAATAATTAATGATAATTCACATTTTGAGATTTAGAATTAGTTCAATTTGGCCAGGTTTTTGTAATTCCAATAACTAAAAATGTTATCTAGTTGTCTTAAAATAAATAAAAATGTCAAAACTAAAAGTTCAATATTCCATATTATTTTTATATTTAAAAAATAAATCATTTTTAGTGAAAGTGGTGTCACAAGTAGTGATATCACTTTTTTCAATATGGTAAAATTATTGTTACTCTTATTATATAATTTTAGCACACAATATGTTCAATAACCCTCCAAGTAGTGATATCACCTTTTTCCATACTCTTTCGGATTACACCAACCAAAACGGGCTCTTAATAATGAAGGAGCAACTACTTAAGTCATGGTAGGACATCTTTCACAATATTTTTATAATAAATCTTAAGTGGTAGAATGTTACTAATTTTAATTTGAATCCATCATTGAAATTATTTTATTACCCACCAATAAAAGCAACATCTTGCATTCTAAAAATGGTTAAAAAAATATTATGAAAATGTTATACACATAAATTTTTCTCTTAAAAGATTATTAAATTTTGAATGACTAATCAAAACCCTGTCTAAAATAAGTCGCGCTTTCACAAGTTATAGAAAATTGATTCATGTAGGTAGAGTTTGGATAGCGCGTCTGGAGTGTTTCTCAATGCAGTTGCGTTTTTCTATGGGTCCCATGCATTGTTCACGAGACCTACAAGTTTTTTTATACCAAAAACAACTTTAAAATTGGGTCTCACGGTACTATTCACACATTTAAAAATTATTTTGTTACAATATTTTTAATTTTCAATTTTCAGTAATAAGCGGTATCTAAACATATATGTAATCTAATGAACTTGGGTACTCAAAAGGAGGGTCCTGTCTTCAAGACTTATAGAGTCAATCCCTATCATACGGTAAAAAATTGTAAGTATAGTACAACAAGACGGTCTCCCTCCTATAAATAAGCATGCCATTACCATTAGTACCATTCATACAAAATCATAAATTAGTTTTATTACTTTTATAAAGCATGATGATAGAGGGTTCCTTTGGATTCATACCTGTTACTTACTTACTTTAACCCTTTTTCATTATTTATTTTTTTTTTTTTGGTGGTAAAGACTTTAACCCTTTTCCTTTGTTTGCTCACTATTCATCCTAATTTCTGCACTACGAACTCTGAGGTTCGTTGCATTGAAAGCGAGCGACACACCCTTCTCAACTTCAAGCAACACCTTATAGATCCTTCAAACAGGCTTGCCTCTTGGGCTGCTGCTGCATCTGACGAGGATTGTTGTGACTGGGTCAGTGTTGTCTGCCACAAGCACACAGGTCATGTCCTCCAACTCCTTCTTAGAACCTTCTATCCTCTGTATGACGGGCTTACTACTGATGATGACCAATATGAAGCTTATGAGAGGTTAGTGTTCGGTGGTAAGATAAATCTTTCTTTGCTTGATTTGAAGCAGTTGATTTACTTAGATCTCAGCCACAATGATTTTGGTGGTACTCACATTCCCAAATTCCTCGGTTCAATGGGGAGCTTAAGATATCTTAATCTCTCCAATGCGAGATTTGGGGGATTGATTCCTCGTCAACTCGGGAATCTCTCTAATTTGCAATATCTCAATCTTGGAGATTCTAATTATTATGGTGATTTATCTGTCGAGAACCTTCAATGGCTCTCTGGTCTTCCTTTACTACAACACCTTGATATGAGTTCTGCAAACCTTAGCCAAGACTCTGATTGGCTACATGATATAAACATACTCCCTTCCTTGTTAGAGTTGCGATTCTCATATTGCCACCTCTTTTGTTTCATCTCACCCATACCCAGTATTAACTTTTCATCTCTCACCACCCTTGATCTTTCATACAACTCTTTTGAAAACAGTTCGATTCTGTTTTGGGTCTCTGGTCTTCATAATCTGGTTTCTCTTGATCTATCTCACAATCAGTTTGAAGGTCCAATCCCTGTTCATCTCCTGAACTTGACTTCACTTGGGCACCTCGATCTATCTAGCAACACTTTCAACTCTTCAATTCCTAATTGGCTGTACAGTTTTAGTCATCTTGAGTTTCTCAACCTCAAGGAAAATAATTTGCAGGGTAAAATCTCTAGTTCCATTGGAAACCTAACATTTGTCATTAGCTTAGACTTGTCAACTAATGAACATGAAGGAAAGGTTCCAAGTTCTTTAGGTAATCTCTGCAAGTTAAGGGTAATTAGATTGTCGGACAACAAATGGAGTCAAGAGATATCTGAAATCTTTGAAAGTCTATCAGGATGTGTTTCAAATGGACTAGAGATCTTAGAAATGGGCAATTTAGAAAACTTGTCATCCTTTCTTTGGGGTATAACTCAATTTCAGGTCCAATTCCATTGTCTATGGGAAATCTTTCATCTTTGAGATGCTTGAACCTTGAAACTAATCAAATTAATGGAACTCTCCCTCAAAGCTTTGGGCAGCTCTCCAAATTAGAGTCTCTATATATTTATTCAAATATGTTGTAGGGTGTAGTATCTGAAGTTCATTTTACCAATTTAATGAGATTAACAAAACTTTTTGCTTCTCATAACCGACTAACTCTAGAAGTAAGTGACAATTGGACCCCTCCTTTTCAAATCAACAATTTAGTTTTGGAATCATGGAATTTAGGGCCGAAATTTCCTTCATGGCTTTGTTCACAAGAGCAACTTTCGATCTTGGACATATCCAATACAAGGATTTTAGATACAGTTCCTCCTTCATTTTGGGACCTGTCTTCTCAACTTACGTATCTAAATCTCTCTCACAATTAGATCTATGGAGAGATTCCAAATATCTCAATGATTTTGTCCTATTCTTCAATAATTGATATGAGTTCAAATAACTTCACTAGTGTGTTGCCTTGTACATCCTCTAATGTGGGCGTCTTTGATCTCTCTAACAATTCATTGTCTAGATCTATTTCGCATTTTTTGTGTTACAAGATGAATGAGTCCAAACGAATGTCATATCTCAATCTTGGTAGAAACTTGTTATCAGGGGAAATAGTTGATTGTTGGATGATGTGGCAAAATTTGTTTACCTTAAATTTGGGAAACAACAATTTGTCAGGTTCAATTCCAACATCCATTGGATCTTTGATTTATCTTGGGTCTTTGCATCTATACAACAACAAATTCTCTAGAAAATTACCATCTTCATTGAAAAATTGTAAAAACTTGGTTACTATTGATATTGGCAAAAATGAGTTTGTTGGGAGCATACCTTCATGGATAGGACATAGATTTTCAAGCTTGGTGATTCTTAGCCTTCACTCAAATAATTTCTATGGTTACATCCCGGAAAAACTCTGCTCTCTAACTTCACTCCAAATCTTGGACCTCTCAAATAATAAGCTATTTGGAAGCATTCCTAGATGTATGGACAATTTCAGTGCCATGGCCACAAATAACAATTCAAATGGTCCCCTTTTTCTACTCGAACATTCAATTGGCTATGGTACTTCTATGCTTTTTGAAAGTGCATTGCTTGTGATTAAGGGGAAAGTTCTTGAGTATTTCATCACTCTTCAATTTGTAAAAAGTATAGACCTATCTAAGAACAATTTATCGGGCAAGATCCCCAAAGAAGTGACTAGTCTTCAAGGATTACAATCATTAAATTTGTCATTTAATATCTTGATAGGAAGGATTCTTGCCAATATAGGTGTTATGGGATCACTGGAATCTATCGATTTCTCTGTAAATCAACTTTCAGGTCAAATTCCTCAAAGTATGTCAAGTTTGACATTTTTGAGTCGATTGAACCTGTCAAACAACAATTTAAGTGGGAAAATCCCTTCAAGCACTCAACGACAGAGCCTCAATGCCTCATGTTTTATTGGAAACAAACTTTGTGGAGCTCCACTAATTGAGAATTGTTCTATAATTGATGTAAAACCTAACATTAAAAACAAAAGGAGCAAGGATTTTGGTGGACCTTAAGTGGATTGGTCTTATGTTAGTATGGCATTTGGATTTGTGGTTGGTTTTTGGGTTGTATTGGGTCCTTTACTATTGAATAAGCAAGGGAGAATCATGTACTTTCAATTCCTAGATCACCTAGGGTACAAACTCTGGGGTGTTGTGGCACAAACTTGGCTGCATTGTAAGTAAATGTTGTAAGATTCTTAATATTTAGTGCAAATGTCATTTAATCATAGTAATCAATATTTTGATGATGTTTATTTGATCTTTGAGCTGATTAATACTTGTATTATTAGTTATATTCATTCCATTGACATATATGAATTGTGTATGTCTACGTGGGTGGGTATACATAATTAAACTGTTGATTCAGTAAGTATGTTTGGGTTTCGTGGTTTTACTGAGGTATTGTAACTGGAGATTTATTTTTGATGATGTCCAAGTCTTTCTTATGTTCCCTCTGGACATTGACACTCTTAATTTAGTTGAAAGGTATGGAACTGAACTATCGACCTCCTTACTTATGCTGCATTTATTTTGATTTTAGCAACATATTGGTGACACACTGCACTGCAATTAACAGGCTTGATTAGGAGCTTGAATGTAATTTGGAGAAATCATCTTTTTTGAATCCTAACTCTTATAGGTGAGTTTCTTTTACATGTAAAAGAGAGCTTCCAACAAACTGGATTTTGTGATTGCCAGAGTTTATAATTTATGATATTTCGAAATAACATTCCCAACTCTTTCCATTTTTTGCTTCGACAACCATATTCCTTTCATGAAATTACTTCATTGTATATTAGAAAAATCTGAAATATATATTCCTTACATGTATATTCATAAAATGTGGTTTTGGTGATGAGGGATTTTACTATTTTAGTCTAGGTGAAACGGGGTTTTGTTGAATTAATGATTTTCTGAATTGCGGTATGGATTTTTTTTTGAGTTACTGGTTCTGACAAGTGAAGGTCATTGAATTGAGAGAGAGTTTGTGGGGCGAACTTAATTGTCTGTGGTGTTTTGTTGGGGTTGTAATGTTGTTTGCAAAGATTTATCAACGCTTCTTTTTTACACTTGTTTGGCATGGTAGAAAAATGAAATCCAAAAGGCTGTCTTTGACAAGACAACATCGGAATTAAGTTGAGTTGTGTGTGTTTGCAGTAGGATAGTAGTCGACACAATATTGCACTTTATGCAGTAGGACAGTGTATATAAACTCTTACAACTCAAATTTTTTTTTTTAGTAAAGCAGCCCAAGATTATATTTCTATTATCTGTAGCTCTCTTTTTTGGGTGAAGGTGAAGTATACTTGCTTCAATACAGTTGTCTTTGGTTTCCTATGTAAAATTCATTTATATCCTCATCCTATGTAATTTTTCTTTTCCACTAGTAATGGAAAATGTTGGTACCTTTAGTTTTTCCAATAAAACTCAACTACGCTCTATCACAACCATATGCCTTGGTTACATTAAGCTCATACAATTTTAAACAATACATAATATATATTGTAGTATGGCCACATTTCTTTTGCTAATCATTAGACCTTGTGTTATTTCTGACTATCTCATCCATTCTTGGTGTAATTTTGGCAACTGCTAGTGTTACTGTGGTATGTTTTGGTAACTTTGGGTCTGTTTGGATTGAGCTTATTGTTGCTGAAACTGAAAACTGAAAACACTAAATATTGTAGCAAAATAATTTTTAAATGTGTGAATAGTACCGTAGAACCCATTTTTAATATTTTTTAATATGTGAACAGTGTATGTACAGTATATGAACAGTATATATACTGTTCATAATAGTATATTTTGTCCCCTAAAGTCAACATATGCGGGCAAAAGAAAAGAAAAAAAAAAAAAAAAAAAAAAAAAAAAAAAAAAAAAAAAAAAAACAAAGAAAACGCAAGACCAAAACGTGGACGCAGGAAAACGGGGAATCCAAACGCCCTCTTTATATGATTCTCCTTTAACAAGAATTGTCATTCCTCTTTTCACCACTTAAATTTGTAAAACTGGACTCTATTTACGGATTTACAAATGTCATTGTATTCCAAATACAACAAGGTTCTCCAGTATTTACTAAGTACCTATCCAATTGAAATTTAATTTTTTATTTTCTATGTAAGCAATGAGAGTTTATTTTATATCTTGTAGTATAATAGTTTTGGATTTTTTTAGCACATGGATCACGACTTTCTAGTTTCTAGTGAATATGGTTGAATACCTGAACCTTATCCAAACCATTCCAAACTCTTAAGGATAAAGTAATTAAGTGGGGTGGCATTTAGAGTATTGGTAATTAAAGAGTTTCCAGTGAGTTTGAGTTTAATCCTAATGTTTTGTTCAGATCACGATTTGATAAACATGATGATCAGTAATATATCTCTAATATTATGTGTATTTGATGATGAGTTTAAATATATAGTGTAGTTTTAGATATTTGGTCCATAGAAATGCTCTTATAGTTGTGATATTTGAAAATTAGAAGGATATTTAACTGGGGTTCTTAATTCTTATTACTATCCAATATGCACAACTTAGCATTATCACCCACAGGCTAGATATTTTCCCCCCCTTTTGTTTAGCGTGTTCTCTGTTACTCTACCATTAACTTTTTCCAAGAATATCTGTGCAATAAATTAGCCGGTGTGGTAATTATATAGAGTTGAACTTGGCCTAGGGGCCTGTGGTGTGCATTACCATCTTCAATTTTTTGCACAGGACATTGTGAAGGCCAAGTAATTCTTGTAGTAGGGAGGAGTTGACATTGGCTATTGAAGACTATGACAGTCTCAATCATATATCGCAACTTGAGGTACAAATTGGATGATAAATTGTGTGGATTCAGGGAGATTTAATTTGCTTATAGCTATCTGAAATTTGAAATGGTATTTACAACTATGAATGCAGAATCCGTTGGATGAACAAATGTAAAACATTATGCATATGCTCTACTTGATTATAGAGAACCTTATAGCTGACTTGATTGTCTTAACTATTTTGCTAAGAGTAATATGTTGAACATGTGTAATTGGTAATAGTTGCCACCCTTCACTATGGTGGAGAGTAATTTCTCATTCACCAGTAGCCAACGGTGAAAGCAAGGGACAGATTTAAACCAGGCAATGTCAATAGTTTCATCTTATGTGTCATGTTCAGGGTGGTTGTGTTGCTCCCACAAGAAACTAACCAAAAATCCTGAGCTTGGCAGTTGCTTTACCTTTTGGGTAACGCAAAATATACCATAAAGACTAACACAAAATAAGAAACTGTGAAAAGGAAATATTGGAAAAGTACTGGTGAAAAATAATGTAAAAAATTAAATTTAAGTGTTTTTCAATAAGATTGGATTGTTAATTTCATCTTTCTCTAGTTCTTATAGGCAAGCTAGCTTAGAGCTTTTAACGGACCAACACAAGTGCAAGTTGAGAAATAATTTGGACCCACAGCAAAATTTATCAATTTATTAATTAACCAATTATGTAACTCGGTTATTACCTGTTAATTACCACGAGCATAGTCACAAAATATAAAATAACAAGCAGTAAAGAAAATAACACAAGATATTGAAAACCAATGGATTAAAGTTTGCAACATGAATCACACTATTGACCCTAGACTCTATGTAGCAGATACTGACATGGATCCATAATCAGCTCCAAGTTGCAGGGATTCTTTTATCTTGAAAACCTTCTACAAATCGTGTCGATGACTCCAAGGACCGACTCCAAAGACCACCTTGAAGATTTGATCTCAACAATGACACACTAGCAATAGCAGGCTCTTGTGGCTTCAACCTTGATCACCAAATAACAACAGTCTTGAGATTGATCTTCTATTCTCACTGGTTTTGGTGAAATTGAGGTTTTGATTTTCTTCTTCTTAGATGCACAGCAATACCTCAATTGTAGTGCTATAAAGTGCCTTTTATATGTTTGTATGTATGCCATAAAAAAAAGTACAGGGCAACACAAACTCAATTATAAAAGTTAGATTTCAAGTTTCTTGTATCTCAATTGAGCAAGTCACTACTGAGAAGTATTAAGAATCTTGCTTTGATCTATCATGACTAGATTGAAGGTCTAACAAAAGCACTACCTTGATTGATTGAGACATAATCGAAGGGCAATTAAAACTCCATACTTCTTTCTTTTGAGCTGCATCTTGGACATCTGATTATGGATCCAAACAAGATTAAATATCATAGAATCTTTCAACCCAAAAACCTAACACTAGTCTTTTAAAATCCATGTTTATTTTGTATGTATGATAAAGTTGCACCACCACGAAAGTTCATGAATTTTGACACATATGCCATTTTTCCATTTCTAGACACAGTAAGGTTTGCTAACAAAACCAGCAGATATTTGAAACACATTTTAATAATCTCTTTTGGCATGGATGTAATTTAATAACAAGTAGGTAGTGAATCCCTCAAGAGAGGACCTGCTTAACAAGTAGGTACATATTAGTGGCGTGAATTTAACCAACATAAAATTGTTGTCAACTGTTTTGAACCCTTTTTTTTTTAATGTGAATAAGAATATAAGATCACAAAAAATAGCTAATAACCATCTCCATCCATTATTATTATTATCATTAAGTATTTTTATAAACACGATAGAATTTTCTTCTCAAAAAAAAAAAAAAAAACGATAGAATTTTAACTTATGCCTTTATATCATCAAGTTAAGATATCAATTAGTTTGTTTATGTACGTGGGGTTTGAAATTTGAATTCCAAACTTCTTACTTGATAATAAGAGACTTTATTAGTTGAACTAATCGGAACCTACTATTTTTATATAATTTTCGCTATTATATATATGTTCTATGGTTCCAAGTAGAACCTTCAATTAAATAAAAAATAAAAACTATAGTAATACTGGGTGACTCTAAGTCAGAGTCGGACCTATTCCATTTAATGATCCTTTGATTTTTTTTTTTTTTTTTTTTTTGATACACGTAATGAATGATGAATGATGAATGATGAATGATGATGACCAATCAAAGTTCAGTCTAGAATACAATGCACAATTGGTCAAATTAGAAAATAGAGAATTGAAATGCATCCAAAAGAACTAGAGTATATTCAACATTAGTGTGCCTGGATGACTTCTCAGATTTTGACACTTGCACATTCATGAACTTTTGGTTGCACACTAGTATTGATTGGGAAAGATTTTGTGCCAGAGCATCACACATTTTCAATTAATTTGAATGACAATTTCCACAAAATATTATCAAATGGAGAAAAAACTAGAGTATATTCAATGTTGGTGTGCTTGGAAAGAAATTTGTTCCTAGTAAGATCTTTTCTAAGAAAATTGTGCCAAGCACGAGGAAGACTTCCAAGATAGAAACACTAACAAGACTTTCTTTTTAACTTTTAATACATTCTACTCATGACACTCTAGTTTTTAACTTTTAAAATCAAAGTGGGACGTATTCTATATTAATGATCCTTGAATATTTTAATTTTTTTTTGATAAAGTAATGAATGATGATGACAAATCAAAGCTCCGTGTAAAATAAGTTGCAGTGCACTTTTCTCAAGTTAGAAAATTGATATATGTATCCAAAAAACCTATTAATGTCCCACAAAATTGTCGCATATACAAGACTCACCGAGTCAATGCTTTACGCCAAATCCCTAATGTGTGGTACAAATTTAAAGCATTAAAAACCAATTAAACTCAAGTCGACAAACAAAAATTCCTGCCAACTCTAACAGCCTATCACCAAACAACACGTGGTAAAGTCATTAACTAATAAACAGTTTAAACAGCGCTTAATTTAGTTTAGAGAAATGATATGTCCACAACATTTTCACAACATTTTTATAACAAATTCTAAGTGGCAGGTTGTTACTAGTTGTTATTGTTGGGGCAAAAAGTAATCTTAATGTTAGATTCAAATTTGAACCAATAACAACTAACTATTTATGATTTGTTGTGAAAATATTGTAAAAATATTGTGGACATAACACCTCTTGTTTAGTTTATAACAAAATATTGCACACGGCAAGTAGCATAAAAATAGCTTAGAACTAAGCAACAAAAGCACACTGGGATGTGTAATTGCTTCAATCTTTAATATATACTTTGTTGTGGATCAAAATTTCAGTTAAGTCTATATACAGTAATAATTAATCAATGACTGGCAGCAAAAAAATAAAAATAAAAATAATCATTGACAAACATTTTTAGATTTATTTTCATATGAATTTATTTTTCTTTTCCAATGTTCTCCACAACTTATAATGAATATTTGAAATTCAAGATATTAATTTCTTTTACAACTAGAAGTTTCATCATATATATTTTTGGCATGAATTTCAAACAAAACAATGTCGTCAACGGTGAATAAGACCACTAAAATAGCTAATAAACAGAATAACTAAGACACCACTTCATTTCGCCTAACATCAAAAAATTATGCAATCCCTGCAGATTTTTTTTCATTTTCGAGAGAATGTTGAAATTAGGTTAAACCACAAATAGTGCTTTAAATTAATTCAGGACAGCAGGCCATTACTACCTAACATAAAAAAAATGGCTCGTATTTTTGACACGTTCATAAAATGCATTCTTGATAACCTCAATTTTGGTCCTGAAATAATTACAATATTGGTTAATAATAATTTCAACTCTTCACTAGGAAAGCATATGACTTTTGGAACTAGGCAGCCTCATACTAGACTTTTCAATGGCTGGATAAAGGAATTTCTTAATATCGAACAAACCCACTGTATACGCTAGGAAATTCTAATATCATGTTGAATTCTGTGTTGACTAGTTTTGATTAGGAAAGATTTTGTGCCAGAGCATCACACATTTTCAATTAACTTGGGTGACAATTTCCACAATATGTTATCAGATGGAGAAAAAACTAGAGTATATTCAACGTTAGTGTGTTGTTCCTAGTTAGATCTTTTATGAGAAAGTTGTATCGAGCACGAGGGAAGACTTCCAAGATACAAACACTAACAAGACTTTCTTTTTAACTTTTAATACATTCTACCCATGACACTAGTTTGTTACCTATTTTGTACTAATATATATCGGTATAATTTATTCTACCTATATGCAATATTGATCAAATTTCCAATGATATTTATTTTAAAGTTCCATTTGGATATAATAATAGCGTAATCAACTAAATTCAATCAGTTGATTAGGACAATACTTCATTTTTTGAGTAACCTCATTGAAATTAGTAACAAGCCAACAATTCAACTAATTAAGTTGTTGTTATATATATATATAAAATAATAATTAAGTTGTAAAGTATAACTTATGTGTCTAGCTTATTTTGATTATTAGTTGATCAATTATAATAGGGATTTGTTGTGTTAATTCATCGGACAGTTTAATGTGTGGCACCTTGAGATCCATTCCCTACCTACAAACTATCTCATGATATATCAACTTAAAAATGAATATTGGTTTGATTGTTTTTTCATCCCATGTTTGAAATATCAAAGGTAATCATGAAGGGATTCACCAATGATTTTTGTGTTTTTAGAGAAAACAATAAAAATAAAAGATAAAAGTTTTAAAAATGGAAATAGCTATCACAAATTATGTAAACAAGTAAACATAGTGGGATTTATAAAAAAAATGACGAATCAAAATCCCATCTAAACAAGTAAACATAGTGGGATTTATTACAAATGATGAATCAAAATCCCGTCTAAAATATGTTACACTTTTTGTGTTAAGTTTAGAAAATTGATATAAATCCAAATGAACCTAAATAAGTGCCCAAAATATGGAGGGTCCACACTACAAGACTTACAATCAATGCTTGTTTCCAAAATGTGTGGTTACATCAACAAACAAACCCACGAGTCCAAATTTTCTGTCCCACTTTTCCTACTCCACCCTATGCTCCACCAATAAAAACTTGCCACATGTTCACCTAACTAATTAATTACTATCATTAATTAATAATGATAGTATTAATAAGTTAATAATGGTAGTATTTAATTAGTTAGATAAACATGTGGCAAGTTTTTACTGGTGGAGCAGGAAAAGTGAGACAGAAGATTTGGACTCCAAACCCACACGGCCACGTTGTCTATATGGTAGCAAATTCCAAAATCTCATATTGCATATTTCTCAAAAAAATAAAAAATAAAATAAAATCTCCTATTGCATCAATGTAATGTTGAATGTGCATGTGAAGAAATTTCATCCCAGTATAGATCTTTTTTGAAAAAGTTTTTCCCAGCACGAGGAAAACTTCTAGGATACAGACACAAACTAGAAAATCAAGGTTTCTTTTTTCCATCAGTTTTTGACACTTTCAAATTTATAAAATGGTAAAATTAACACTCTGCTCCACTACTCTGCATTTCAAGAGTTTGTTTGAGTAAAGGTTTTTTTTTTTTTTTTTTTTTTTTTTTTTTTTTTTTTTAATGCTTTTTGCTTTTCATCTCAATTTCTTTTTTCAAATAATCTAACTTTTTTTTTTCAAATAAAGTAGTTTTTAATTTTTTTTTTCACACATTTAACTTTAAATTAATAAAAACTATATTTCTTTTGATAAACACTATAAGAATAAGTACGGACACCAAAACTAAATGCAATGTGCTTGACTCATGCACAATAAATATCGATACCTTTAAAAAGACACCAATATCTAGGACAGAATCCATCCAATGTAATTTGTTTAGCAACTCCACCAAAAAAAAAAAGTCTTTGGGAGCTCCAGAATTACTTAAATTCTATCTAATTTTTGTAAGGAAAAAGTTGATAGATACTCTAAGAACATTGGTTTAGAAAATATTTTTAATATAAGTCGGACTTTTAGCATGAAAGAAAATTGATGTCTAGACAAATCAAGCTAAGGCTGACCAAATGAACTATATTCTTAATTTCTCATATCAATTTGTTCCATATACAAGACTTACAGAGTTACAGTCAATGCTTGGCATTTAAGAGTTAAACACCTTTTCTAAAGTCCAAGCTCTAAAAGCTTGAGAAAAAATCCATTTAAACCAACACATAACAGGAAATTATAAAGGAATTAAAGGAAAAAAGAATTGTAAAAAATAAGAAAAATTTAATCTATGCTTAAATTCTTATAAGGATGAACACAATATAGCATTTTTTTTTAAAATAGAGATAAAAAGTCTATGCTTATTTTGTATGTATGATAAAGTATCCTGTCACAAAGGTTCATTAGTTTTCAAGGTTATGCCATCATTTTCCATTTGTTCTCATCTTATTGCTGGCAAAGCAGCAAAAGCAACGGATTAGAAAACATGTTACTAATATCTTATGGTATGGATCATAGGATAAGCAAATTTAATGACAAATCTACCATTCTAAGAGGAATTACTTGTTAAGTGTTTGACATCCCAACCAAAATCTATTATTTGATTAGAATTACAATTGATCATTCTTGAATTATATTTTCTTGCGGGATTTTAATTATTTTAGGTAAGGCAGTTTCCAATTGATCCTAAGTCTCTAATTAAAACATTCATGCTTATGGACTTTTTTGTTTTTTATAGTTCAATCGTTACAACATGGTGAGGGTGTCCTCAATTGTTACAACATGGGGAGCCAACAATGTCATTAAAGTAAAAGACTCTTGATCATATTTCTATACATGCCACCATTATTGGTATTTTATTTTCATTATTTTTTCCCAATTGACGAATTCAATCCAGCTAATTAAGCTATTAATATCTGCAATAGGAACTTTAAAATCAGTGGAACTAGAAGTTTCATCGTACATATTCGTGGCATGAATTTAAAAACAAAAGAACAAAAGAATATAGTCACTAAAATAGCTAATAAACATATAATAACTTCATTTGGCCTAACATCAATACATTATGCACTCACTGCAAAATCTCTCCTTTTTTTTGTTTTTTTGTTTTTGTTTTTGTTTTTTTGGTTGAGAAAGATAGACTTTGATTTTGAGGGAAAGTTGAAATTGGTTAAACAACCAATAGTGCCCTATTCCACAATGAATTCAGGACAGGAGAACACTGCTACTTCAAAAGCATGGCCAATTTCATGGCATATTCTCTTTGGTAAGCACAACCTGTACATTATAAATGCTATCAGCATTGACAAAGTTTGATACTTAATTCTACAACCCTTTTTTTCCTTTTGGAAAATGAAAGACCATGCCACTGCCAATGAGACTACCAGGCACCAGCCACTGTTTCCCAACAAATTTGGGAGTGACAACACGACCACAAACACTTTGATAAGGAAACATTATCAATTTACTCTAGACATCATTACCCAGAATTACAGTACAAATAAAACCCAAAATATATGGAAATTTATCATGGAGCCAATACTAAAAACCTACATTTTAAATGAGCAGACACAACTTACAAGGAAGAAAAATTGGAATCTCAAATTTAGAGTTTTTCTTTGGCGCCATATGGAACTAAACCATCTTTAGAAATAAATTTCTTGATAAGTTTGTATCACAGAATTTTTCATTATTTTGGAGAAGTCTTAAAATGCTATAGTTTCATTCAACAAATCAACTAAGTTGTAACGTATAACTTATGTGTCTAGCTTTTCTTTTCTTTTTTTTGATGGACTTATTCTGATTAATAGTTGATCAATTTGTTAACTCATCCGGCAATTTAATGTGTAGCACTTTGAGATCCCCTTCCCTGCCTACAAAGTATCTCATGATATCAACTTTAAAATGAACATTGGCATGATTTTTTGTTTCAGCTCATGTTTGAAATATCAGAGGTAGTCATGAAGCGTTTCACCTATGATTTTTGCGTTTTTAGACAAAACAATATGAAGAAATGATAAAAGTTTTAAAATGGAAATAACCACTAAGGGTCCGTTTGGATACAGCTGAAAACTGAAAACTGAAACTGAAAACTGAAAAACACTGTAGCGAAATAATTTTTAAATGTGTGAATAGTATCGTGGGACCCATTTTTAATGAAAAAGTTGCTGAAAAGTGAAATTTGTGGGTCCGTGAACAGTACACGATGTGCTGTGATTGGTCCAAAAAAATTTGAAAAGTCAAAGTTTGCGGCTACTGTTCATTGAACAGTGCATGAACAGTAGCCGCAAACCCAAAACGCGTGAAAAAAAAAAAAAAATGAAAAACGCAGACGCAGGATTGGGCGTTAAATGAAAAACGCAGACGCAGGATTGGGCGAAAACGCCCAATCCTGCGTCTGCGTTTTTCATTTTTTTTTTTTTTTCACGCGTTTTGGGTTTGCGGCTACTGTTCATGCACTGTTCAATGAACAGTAGCCGCAAACTTTGACTTTTCAAATTTTTTTGGACCAATCACAGCACATCGTGTACTGTTCACGGACCCACAAATTTCACTTTTCAGCAACTTTTTCATTAAAAATGGGTCCCACGATACTATTCACACATTTAAAAATTATTTCGCTACAGTGTTTTTCAGTTTTCAGTTTCAGTTTTCAGTTTTCAGCTGTATCCAAACGGACCCTAAGTCTCTATCTTTTTTTCCTCTCTACAGACCACGGAGAAGTTATCACAAATTCTATAAACTACGAGTAAACAGAGTGGGATTTATAACAAATGACAAATCAAAATCCAGTATTTTTGCTTGTGTTGAGTATAGAAAATTGATATGGAGCCAAATGAACCTAAATAAGGGCCCCAAAATATGGAGGGTCCTCATCTACAAGACTTATTACAATCAATGCTTGTTGCCAAAATGTGTAGTAACATCAACAAACAACCACGTTGTCTATACCTATATACGGTAGCAAATTCCAATATCTCCTATTGCATCATTGTAATGTCCAATGTGCATGGGAATTGGGAAGAAATTTCGTCCCAGTATAGATCTTTTTTGAAAAACTTTTTCCCAACACGAGCAAGACTTCCAGGATATACACACTAACTAGAAAATCAAGGTTTTTTTTTTTTTTTTTTTTTTTTTTTTTGACACATTCAATTTATAAACTATAAATTTTCTTGATGATAAAATTAACACTCTGCTCCACTGCTCATGCATTTCAAGAGTCCATTTGGGTAAATGCAGTTTTTTTTTTTTTTTCCCCTAAATTATCTAACTTGATTTTTTTTTTTTTGTGCAAAAAACTATAGCTTTTAATTTCTTGTCACACATTTAATATAAAAATTACAAAAAAAAAAATCTTTTGATTATTATTAATATTCTATCATTTGAAGTAGTATCACCTTAAAAAAAAAAAAAATAGACAATCACTATAATAAATACACAGCCACTTAGAAGTTTAAATCAAGTGGGACATATTCCATTTTAAAGATCTTGAATTTTCTTTATTTTTTATTTATTTATAATTTTGATAAGATAAAGAATGACGAGGAATAATCAAAGCTCCGTGTAAAATAAGTTGTAGTGCACTTTTATCAAGTAAGAAACTTGATATATTTATAAGAAATGAACCTATTTAGAGTCCAATTAAAGAAAGTTTTGACATCACTTTTATGGAAAATGAAAAAACTTTCAAAACATTAATTGTTTTTTTTTTTTCCATAAAAACTTTCTTTAATTAGATTGTTTGTTAGCATGACCCTTCTTTTATTATTAGACTAAAATACTAGTAAGTTTTTGGTATAAATAATCATTAAACCTATTTTTGTCCCACAAAATGGATGCATCTACAAGAGTGACAGAGTCAATGCTTGGCGTCAACTCCCTAATGTGTGGTACAGATTGAAAGCATCAAAAAACCGATTAAGATCAAACAAACTCCTCGAGCTCTTCAGCACAATACAATAAGACAGTCCGTTTCCTATAAATTAGCATGCCATTAGTGGCATATTGTATTCCATAACAAAATCATAAATCAGTTTTATTTTTATAAAGCATGGTGATGGAGGGTTCCTTGAGAGTAATAGCTGTTACTATAACTCTTTGGTTACTCAGTGTTCATCCTAACTTCAGCACTTCCGAGTCTGAGGTTCGCTGCATTGAAAGCGAGCGACATGCCCTTCTGAAGTTCAAGCAAGACCTTAAAGATCCTTCAAACCGGCTTGCCTCTTGGACTGCTGCAGCTGATGAGGATTGTTGTGGCTGGGCGGGTGTTCTCTGCCACAACCGTACAGGTCATGTCCTCCAACTCCATCTCAGAACTTTTCGTCCTCTATATGACGATCTTAGAACTGATCTCCAATGGCATACTCAATACAAAGTTTATCAGAGGTCAAGGTTTGGTGGTAAGATAAACCCTTCTCTACTTGATTTGAAGCACTTGATTTACTTGGACCTCAGTTACAATGATTTCCAGGGTGCTCAAATTCCTAAATTCCTCGGTTCAATGGGGAGCTTAAGATATCTTAATCTCTCCTTTGCGGGATTTGGGGGATTGATTCCTCATCAACTTGGGAATCTCTCTAATTTGCACTATCTCAATCTTGAAGGTTATTATAATAATTTGCATGTCATGAACCTTCATTGGCTTTCTGGTCTTCCATCACTACAACACCTTGATATGAGTGGTGTAAACCTTAGCAAAGCCTCTGATTGGTTACAGGTGACAAACAAACTCCCTTCATTGTTTGAGTTGCGATTGTCTGATTGTGAACTTTCTTGTTTCATCCCACCACCGATACCTAGTAGTATTAACTTTTCATCTCTCACCACCCTTGATCTTTCATCCAATTGTTTTGAAAATACTTCGATTTTTTGGGTCTTTGGTCTTCATAATCTGGTTTCTCTTGATCTATCTTACAATTGGTTTCAAGGTCCAATCCCTGTTCATCTCCAGAACTTGACTTCACTTAGGCACCTCGATCTGTCTGAAAACATTTTCTCTACAATTCCCAATTGGCTATATAGTTTTAGTCATCTTGAGTTCCTTAACCTCATGCAAAATTTTTTGCAGGGTACAATCTCTAGTGCCATTGGAAACCTAACATCTGCCATTAGCATAGACTTGTCAGAGAATGAATTTGAAGGAAAGGTACCAAGATCTTTGGGTAATCTCTGCAAGTTAAGGAAAATTGGATTGTTTAGTAACAAATTGAGTCAAGAGATATCTGAACTCTTAGAAAGTTTATCAAGATGTGTTTCAAATGGACTAGAGATCTTAGATTTATCTTATAATAAACTTTCTGGGCATTTGATTGATGAACTTGGGCAATTTAAAAATCTGGTCATCCTTTCCTTGGGGCATAATTCAATTTTAGGTCCAATTCCATGGTCTATAGGAAATCTATCATCTTTGAGATTATTGAACCTTGAAACTAATCAAATTAATGGAACTCTCCCTCAAAGTTTTGGACAGCTTTCCAAATTAGAGTATCTGTATATTGGTTTAAACAAGTTGGAGGGTGTAGTATCTGAACTTCATTTTGCCAATTTAATGAGATTAACAACACTTGTTGCATCTCAAAACCAACTGAAGTTAGAAGTAGGAAACAATTGGATCCCTCTTTTTCAACTAAACTCTTTAATTTTGGGATCATGGAATTTAGGGCCAAGATTTCCTTCATGGATTTGTTCACAAAAGCATCTTCAGAATTTGGACATATCTAACACAGGGGTTTCAGATGCAATTCCTCTTTCATTTTGGAACCTTTCTTCTCAGTTTATTTATCTAAATATCTCCCATAATCAGATCTACGGAGAGATTCCACAAATCCCACTGATTTTCTCCACTCCTTCAATACTTGATATGGGTTCAAACCACTTCAAAGGTCCATTACCTTGTATATCCTCTAATTTGAGCTATCTTGATATTTCTAACAATTTACTATCTGGATCTATTTTTCACTTTCTATGTTACAAGATGAATGAGCCCAAAAATATGAAGTTCCTCAATCTTGGAAAAAATCTTTTATTAGGGAAAATAAGTAATTGTTGGATGAAGTGGCAAAGCTTGCTTGCCTTAAATTTGGGAAACAACAATTTCTCTGGTGCTATTCCAGCATCCATTGGATCTTTGATTAATCTTAGGTCTTTGCACCTATACAACAACAGATTCTCTGGAAAATTTCCATTGTTGAAAAATTGTAGAGACTTGTTTACTGTTGATATTGGTGAAAATGAGTTTGTTGGGAGCATACCTTTGTGGATAGGACATAGACTTTCAAGGTTGAAGATTCTCAACCTTCGCTCCAATAATTTCCTTGGTCAAATACCAAAAGAATTTTGTGCTCTAACTTCACTCCAAATATTGGACCTTTCACATAATAAGCTACTTGGAAGCATACCTAAATGTGTTAACAATTTCAGTACCATGGCCAGAAATAGCAATTCCAATGATCCCATTTTTTTGTTTGGTTGGTCAACAAAATCTAGTTCTGTGCCTTTTGAAAGTGCATTGCTTGTGATGAAGGGGAAAGTTCTTGAGTACTCCACCACTCTTCAACTGGTAAAAAGTATAGACCTTTCCAAGAACAATTTATCAGGAGAGATACCTACAGAGGTGATTAGTTTGCAAGGATTACAATCATTGAATCTGTCATTTAATATCTTGAAGGGAAGGATTCCTGAGAATATAGGCGTTATGGGAGCACTAGAATCTCTTGATTTCTCTGTAAACCAACTTTCAGGTCAAGTTCCTCAAAGTATGTCAAGTTTGACATTTTTGAGTCATTTGAACTTGTCAAACAACAATTTAATTGGGAAAATCCCTTCAAGTACTCAGCTACAAAGCTTCAGCGCCTCTAGTTTTTCTGGAAACAAACTTTGTGGACCTCCTCTTATTGATGATTGTTCTATAGATGATGTAAGACCCAACACTGAGAACAAAGGGAGCAATGGTGGGCGTGAAGTGGATTGGTTCTATGTGAGCATGACACTTGGATTTGTGGTTGGGTTTTGGGTTGTATGGGGTCCGTTACTAATGAACAAGCAATGGAGAATCATGTACTTTCAATTCCTAGATCGCATGGGGTACAAGCTAGGGATGTTTTGGCACAAACTTGATAGCTTTTAAATGTTGTGAGATTCTTATCTTGTTACTAGCCAACGTTTCTTGTGGTGCATGGATATGTTGTAGTTTCATTTTGTAATAATATGTATCTTTTGTTAGCTCAAGTCATTTTGAAATAATTTGTAGACAATTTTTTTTCTTACATGTGTATTATACTCATGTTGTGGTATTATATTAAGAGAATTAATTACAATTATATTATGGATTCAAGTGATAGCCTACTGGTACTGGTATCCCCTTGGATTCCAGATATTTATAGTTCAAACCCCACATTTCCTGTCTCACCATTCGCATAACAAAAAAAAAATCATCAACATACGTACAGAGAGGCCTTTAACAGCATCAGATTAGGAAATTTAGCAACAATAGTAAAGCAATAATTTGGCATTGTTGGTTCATAATTTAGCAACAATAGTAAGCATAAGGGGGTATTTCCTATTTCTAGTTCATATGCATATAATTTGGCATTGTTGGTTAGCGTACCTGATGTGGTCTAATGGTGTGACTTGCAATTAACAGAGAATGGAGTTAGGATTTGCACACCAGATGTCCTGCTCAATAACTTTTCTGATATTGTGGGTATTTTCAAAAACAGGAATAAGGTTATCCGCTTAATGGGGTCCCTACCAAAGGATGGCTTTCTGTGGATTTCACCTTCAAGGAGCTAAACTGTTGCCTGTAAGTAAGAGTTGTTTCAAATTCTTTGTATTTGCTTTTGGCAACTTGGGTGTCTTGTGAACCAGATATGATGATTTGGTAGCACATTTTTCTTTAAATATGGTTGGACATTGTAATTTTCCAAAGCTATTCTTATGGAAGGAAGGAAATATGAGAATAAAAGTGCGTTTTCAACATTAAAATATCCTTTCCAATGACTGTTACAGTGGCTATTTGGCTGTGTCGTTTATTTGATATAATATTTTGCATTAACAATTAGTGACATTTTCTGTATTTCTAACCACTAACTCTGGGAGTCTTCTTTCGAAATAGTAAATCTGATGGCAATGCATTCCAAACTCTCACTGTTCAAGATTTGCTTCAATGTTCAAGCCACCAGGTTTATGGTTGAACATTCAGGATAATAAAAAAGACATAATTCTGTTAAATATTTTATTGGTGTCTTCTTTCTTCTTCTTCTTTTTGGTAAGATGTTTCTCTAAACATGTAGGATCTGGTCGCACAGCTATCATTTTGACCAACCCTTTTGTTCTAATACTTGTGCAGCAACACAATTTGAGTATGAGAAACTTTGTACTTTCTGTTCCTAAAAGTGTCAATTGTCAATTATATTTCATCACCAAAGGTTGCTTTCCTAAGAAGAATTACAGCACAATTTAATCCAAATATGACAAAACTGGTCTTTTAGTTTCTAGGACAAGATGAGATTGAGCCTTAAACCAACCAGAATTATGGTTCTCTCTTACAGAATTCTTGTTCCTAAGGCTTACGTATGGCCTGTAGATGCAACTAATCTACCTCATGCGTGGATGCTCATAAAGAAGGGCTAGAAGTTTTTGCATCGGCATTTGCAAATGATGTTCCATTTAGCTTCAGTTATATTTTATGATCCAGTAACTGAGTTCTTGAATTACATTGACAATTGAAACTTCTCTGTTACTGGTGCACTGGATGACTTCCCCAGTAACTTAGGTACTACTGGAGCACATTGAATGGTGCTCTCTCATCTCTCATTCATGGTGGTGTGTCTACCATGAATGTGAGAGGAGGGAGCACTATTTCACTACACTCTGGGAGTACATAAGAAGTTTCCCCTTTGGAGAGTATTGGTTCAGTATAAAGTTTTTCTAGCGGTTTTGATTTCTGTACATTCTCATAAAAACTTAAATTGTACTGCCTACCTGAATCCCTTTACAGATGCACTGGATAATGATCAAATCAATAAAGCTTCTAATTCCGTGCATTGGCTCAAGACGCCTTGATGAATTTCTCCTTTGCCCATTTCTTGACCCTATACCACATTCAATGTGAAGTGATTTGCTCTTTGTCAGTGCAATCACGTGGATATTGTGTGCATTTCCAGATATCCTTGAACAACTTTCCTGTGTTTTGTTCTAAACTGGTGCTATTTCTAGCTTCATATGGATGCATTTGTGATTCATCCTACCCTTCAAGAGAAGTAAAAGTTTATTCAAATGTTTTTTTTTTTTTTTTTAAATACTAAAACTCACACTGATTTTTGGAGACTTTTCAATTTTGTTCTCGGTCCTGGAACTATCTTTAATGCAGAGGTCCTTGATCAGGTTATTATAGACTTTAAAAGGAATTTTGTTGTGTTAGTAATTGCAAATGAGTTTGTACATCACATGCCACAATTTCACTTTCAGAACTGAAGGATTAGAATACCATTGCTTCTTGTTGCATTTCATTTACAGTAATGGCTTTTGATAATTCTGACATAATTAGTTATTTTTCTCAATAAAATTATTGCTTGCTCATTTCAATAATATTTTCTTCAAGATGCTGATTTCTCTACTCACGTTGCAGATTGCTTTGCTCATCTATGTCAAAATGCTTCAGCACAATGATTCTTTTCTACTCATAACTGATCGATAAGGTTGTCTACCTGTATTTTTTTTTGAAATATATTATGATTTTTAGAATGTTATTGTTGGCCTTTGTCTTTTGCCTTCCTCACTCTCCAGCGAATCCTTTAGTCATCTCTAAATATGGAGCAAGTGGAGATTTCCCTGGTACGGATTTATCATATAAGAAAGCGATTGATGATCATGTAGATGTACTCGACTGTCTTGGACGATTGGCAAAGGATGGGACTCTGTTTTGCTTTACCATTAATTTTTTTTAAGCATACCTGTGCTAATATAATTAGGTGGAATGGTAATTAAATTGGTCAAATTTTGTCTAGGGGGCTCTGGTGTGCAGAACCATCTTCAAACTCTTCTGCACTGGACATTGCAGAGGCCAAGGAACTCTTGAAACAGGGGAGGTGACATTGGCTGCTGAAGACTTCTTTTATGACTTTTTTGAAGATCCAGAGTAATTTTGAGACAGTTTCAAAATATATCACAACTGGAGGTACAAATTGGATGCTAAATTGTGTGGATTTGAGGATATACAATTTACTTAATGCTATCTAATATTTTGATTGTTATTTGAAACTAATGATGCAAGATCTGTTGGATAAACATATGTAGAAAGGAATATAGCCTGGATATGCAGTTCTTAATTAAAGAGAACCTTTTAACTGATTTAATTGGCTTGAATCATTTGGTAGAGTAAAATGATGAACATATGTAATTGGTATTAGTTGTAAAAAAATAAGGGGGAAAAGAAAAAGACTCCTTGTAAAAAATAACTTAACAATTATTTTTAATTGTTTTTTTTAATAAGACAAGACTTGTTAATTTCCTCTTTCTCTAAATCTTATATGCATGCTAGCATAGAACCAACACAGAAGCAAGTCTTTGTAATCCATCTTTACTTTTGAATGTATGACAAAGTTTCACTGTCACAAAAGTTCATGAATTTCGACACTTATACCATCTGCTCCATTTTTAGTCAAGGTTTGCTGACAAAAGCAGAAGATCAGCGAAAAGCTAGTTACTAGTATATATTGGCATGGATCATAGGATGAACAAATATAGTAAAAAAAGCTAGTGAATCTCCCAAGAGAGGACCTGCTTATTAAGTTTTGAACTTATTAATGAATATTTATTTTGTTTGCAAACGAGTTGTGCATAGCTGGAGTCTAAACTTTGTTTCTAGAAATTATCAACTAGGCCTCTGAACTCAATGTTTCATTGATCTCAACCACAAACTCATGCTCATAGCTGTGCCCATTTGTTTGTAGGGAAGTTTGTGAACGAGTTTCAAGACAGTTGCAGAGTTAATTACTAATCTGTTGCAGCCCTTTGAGTGTTAGTTGCCAATATGTTGTGATTCTTAATTGGGCATTTACAATAGTTGTTAATGTATTTCCACGTGACTTCGTGGAAAAACATCATCTCCTTTGTATAAATATCAGTGTATATCAGAATGTGAATATTTGAATGAACGGTGGTTCAACTCATTGAGCTCCAAGTTCTTATTTTTTATGCATTTCTGCGTTGTCTGCATAACAAGTCAATAAACTTTAATTAATAACAAACAGCTGGTGAATCCCTGAAGAGTGGACCTGCTTGTTAAGTGTTCTCTACCAAAATCTACTTTGTTCTACAAATTGTTATCACAATTCTAATCTTTCAATTTTTGAATGAATTTTTTTCCAGCAGGATATTGATTGTATTAGGGAAGGCAGTGTACAATTAGTCCTAAGTTTCTCCAAATAAAAAATTCATACAGTTGGATCATATTTCTACACACACCACCATTGGTACTTTGTTTGATATTTTCTCTGAAGTCAACCAATTTCAATTGGTTGATTATGCTATTGATATATCCAATTGCAACTTTAAAATGATAGGCATCGGAAGTTTCAACAATTGCACATATTGGAGGGATGAATCTTACCCAAAAATTAACGTCAACTGTTTTAACCATTTTTTGAATAACCAAATCTAAAATTACTAACAAACATAACAACTTATTAGACACTGCTTCATGTGACCTGACATCAAATTCTGTTTTAAGTCGTTTTTAGTGATCTCACTTTTGATTCAATAATCGCTTAACCTCCTTAAACCTAAAGCGCATAACCTGTAAACAAATCATATTCAATTATATTGTATCCAAAACCCAGACGTGCCTAGCCAAAATGAATTTGATTCATACTCCTTAAAATGTATATCCTCTCTCATGGCATATTCTTTTTGGTATGCACAACTTGTACATTATAAATGCTACAAGAATTGACAAAGTCTGATGCTTAATTCTGCAACCAGTTTCTTCACCATTAACCTTTGCAACACCAATAGCCGCTTTGCAAAATCTACCAAGACCGTTTGTTTGTAAAGCTCATCATGATCTCTATGTTGGAACTATAAACAGAACTCGTCTAGAATGCATTCAACCCTTTCACTTCATTTTTTTAGTCTTTTGACTCTACTTCAAATAATACAATTCAAATCTCAAATTGAAAATGTTCAATCAATATCTAAATATATATATATATATATATATATATCTATATCTGTATGTGTGTGTGTGTGTTATCTCTTATTACAACTGTCCCAAAAATAGTAGGGAAACATGTTTGAAATCCATTTTTGAATTGTTAGTACATTCTTGTGAATCAACAGGTTTCATGAAATCAAGCAAAGATTCAGATTCAGATGACTGAAGTGACCTGCCATAGACATTGTTATTAATGTAGGAAGGACAGCGTGCATGCCACCCTCTTCAAAAGCAGATTAAAATCCCTCTTGCTCTGCATATTTTTTGAATTTTTTTTTTTTTCAATTCTCAACCTTATTTCTTTCTCAATTTATTTTCCTAGAAAATTTAGGCTTTGATTGAAATTCTTTTGCTGTGTGCATGGTTTTGGTTTAATTTAAAAAGTATATGGGCTTGCTAGTTTTTGTTCAAATGACAAATGTTTTAATTATAAGGAGTATATGCCTTTTCTCCAATATATCTTCACATTGGTTTCTTTGGCTTTTACAGTTCTATAAATATGATATGACTCTTTTAGGTTTCAAGATTTGATCTAAAGATAACCCATGCATTTAGATGTTAGAATTTCTGTCATCACCGTTGTCAGCACTATCACCATAATATAGTTGGTGCTCATCTGTTATGCTTGATTGTAAGAATTAACCAGTTCTTACACAGTCTAAGTTCATATTCATTGTTGGATTCTCCCTCGTCCTAGAGGACATGGCTGGGTGTTTACTTCAAGTGTGAGAATGATACTAAAATTTGGATTATATGGACTTAAATCCAAAAGCTTGTGGTTGACGAGACAACTTTGGAACTGAGTTGAGTTGTGTGTGTTTGCAGTATGATAATAACCGGCAACACATTATTGCACTTTATGCAGCACGGACATGGTGTCAATAACCTCAAAAATTGCTTTTAGTAAAGCAACCTAAGATAATATTTTCCATCATTTGTCTCTCTTTTTTGTGGAAGGTGCCGAATACTATTCTCTTTGGTTTCCTGTGTAAAATTCATAAATATCCTCTTCCCAAATAATTTTTTAGAGTTGCTTCTAGTGACAGAAAATGTTGGTGCATGTAGTTTTCCCAACAGATAAAAAGACTCAACAACAAAGCCTAATCACGACCATTTGACTTAATTACATAAAGCCTGTTTTATTCTAATCATTCCACACTATACGGCCACATTACTTTTGGTAATAGTTCACCTTGTCTTATTTCTGACTACCACATCCATTCTTGGTGCAATTTTAATAACTGCGGCAGTTATTGTAGAGGTTTTGGTAACTTTCTAAGATCTCAACTTCAACAAGATTTATCATATCTCATTCCACTGCCTAAAATTGTAAAAATAGTCCTTGTGTGGTATATATACATACACATATGCCATTGTATTCTGTATACAACAAGTTTTCTCTAATTGTTAATTGATCACTGAATACCTATCCAGTTGAAATAAAGTTTTTGTTTTCTATATAGCAATGAGTTTATTTTATCTTCAGTAGTACAATAGGTCTGGATTTTTATTTATTTATTATTTTTTGTCACCTGGATGCTTACTTTCTAGAGGATGTCCAGACTATTCCAAACTCTAAGCATAAAGCAATTAAGTGATAGCTTTTAGGGTTTTGGTAATCAAAGTGTTTGAGTTTAATTCTAATGTATTCTCCAGAACATAATTTGATAAATTTGGTGGTCAGTAATGTGTATTTGGTGATAGATTTAAATGCTTTGTGTAGTCTTAGCTTTTTGGTCCTTTATAATGCTCTCATAATTTGATAATGTCAAATTTAGTTACCCATTTGCAACAAATTCTTCCAGAACATTATTGTTTAATGTCAAAAGTTTGGTTCACATTCATGGAACTTTAATAAGAGGCATTCTTAATAATCACAATTTTGGTTAATAATTGCTTCAAATATTCACACGTAAGCACATGACTTTCTAGTAATAGCATTCACATTAGTAGTTGTAAAACCATAAAATTCTCAATTTTAGTTTGTCCAACCACTATTTGTATAATAATATTATTATTATTATAAGAAAAATGAATCAATGCTAGTGAATTTTTTTTTTAATTTATTAATTTTGATTCTATTTTTTATCACTTAATAACTTATTTAGCTAAAAAAATTAAGAAAATTAAATTGGACTCCTCAATTTTTGTAGTGTAATGAACAACTGTACCAAAATTAAGAAAATTTGATGGGACATGTGATATAAAATTAGACTTAAATTTGATATATAATTGTATTTTATCTCGGCTTTGGCTTTAAATGTAAGAAAATACTAAAACCACAAATTATTTTATGAAGTTTATTTTTATAAACTACTAATATTGCTAAGTAAAAAAGTGATATTAATAGTAGGTCAAAATAAGAACTAGTAAAAATTTATTACATTAACAATTTGTAAAAATATTGTAAAATAATTTATGACTATAGCATTACTCTTATTTATATTATTATATATATATATATATATATATATATATGATTGGTATATTTACAAATACAATAATTTTGTAGGGATATTATCATGCCGTCCAATGCAATAAATTTGTCTTGAAATTTGAGAGTGGAATCGACAAATTCAGCAATTAATCAATTAATGATAATCCACATTGTGAGCTTTAAAATTAGTACAATTTGGCTTGGTTTTTGTAATTCCAACAAGGAGTACTAATTTATAATCTCATGCATATACATAAGTACATTTTAAAATATGCAATTAGATGCATCTATATAATTCCTACATAAGCCAATATGATCATTGTAAGGACACGATTCCTGCGCGGCCCAGTGACATCTTCGGGTTCACGCGGGAGAGATCCCTCACAATACGATTTGTAGAGAGTGGGCTTGAAAAGCTTGGGCTTGGTCACGGGGGGATGGTCCGGTCTGGATTTCAGAAAGATCCCTGTGGAAAATGGACTGGGCCTAAACGTTTAAAGCCCCGCCATACTGCCACCTCTGAGAATGGGATCCTCGGACTTGATCCGAGGGCCCTTGTGGTCCTTTCCGGCTGTCCAACGGAGGGCTTTCTCTGTTCTGTGCATGGATCGTTCCGGCGATCTTCCTCATGAAGTCTCCCTTTTGCCTCCCCCCTTGCTAGATTCACTTACTTCTCCTTTTATACTAGTGTGCGTTCGATGTCCTTCGTCCACGTGTAGGGTCAGTCTTTACAAATACTGACATTGGTCCCATCAGTCTAATCCCGGAATTGTTGGGGATGACTTGATAAAGCTGTAGAGTACGGTTCTGCCAGGCATTGGGCCTTATCCAGAAGGGTATTTAGGGTAATCGCCCCAAGGTATTTTGGATTTCCTTACGAATTTATCCCTTTATTCTGGGCGGATTATGGGCCTGTCGAGGACTAGACTGTCCTCGGCTGCCTCCCAAAAATTGGTCCGTACTCGGCGTCATGGAGCTTGGGCCACAGTTCTCCTCGGATTGGGCCCTCAGACTTTCTAAGGGCAAATGGGCCTGGTCCACGAATTGCTGGGCCCCACAATCATTATTATATTTTTCTAACTCTTAAAAAAGCCATGTAAAAATATTCTTTAGTTATAAATGCAATTTTTGTTTTTTATTCTAGCTAGAAAAATAATATTATTTTATTTATTAACTTAATTTTTGTTATTGTGATGCAATAAATTACGATTTAAGTTTTTTAATTATATTTTCTTGAATTATCTTACTCAATTTTGATTCAAATTAATGCTCTCTCTTTCAAATGATAAGGGTATGTTTGGTAACTATTTTTCACCTTATTTTCTATTTTCAAAAAAAAATTTCTATTTTTAAAACTAAAAAACTTGTTTGGCAACCCAAAATGGATAGAAAACAAAAACTATTCTCAAAACTAAGGGTATATTTGGTAACTATTTTTTCCCCTTATTTTCTATTTCCAAAAACAATTTTCTATTTTTGAAGGAAATTGAAATTTGTGAAGGAAACTGAAAACATGCAAATGATTGTTTTCAATTTCTAATTTTCAAAAGTCAATGAAAACATGTATTTAATTTAATGAATTTATCTCATTTAATGAGTTATCATTAGAGTTTAAATCCTAGTAACAACATATTTTAGTATTTTCTATTTTTTTCTTCAAAAAACTATTTTTTTAATTTCAACTAACCAAACATGTTTTTGATTTCAAAAATACAAGAAAATTGTTTTTTCTTTATATTCCCAAAAACAAGCTTTTAAAAATAGAAAACAAAAACTGTTACCAAACATAACCTAATTTGTAAAGAAAACTGAAAACATGCAAAAGATTATTTTTAGTTTTTAGTTTTCAAAATTTAATTAAAACACACATTTGGTTTAATGAATCTGTCTTATTTAATGAGTTAGCATTAGAGTCCAAATCCTAATAACAACATATTTTAGTATTTTCTATTTTTTTTCTTCAAAAAACTATTTTTTTTTAAACTAACCAAACATGTTTTTGATTTCATTTTTTTTCTTTATATTCCCAAAAATAAGTTTTTGAATTTAGAAAACAAAAACTGTTACCAAACATAACCTAAGATTCTTAAATAAAAAATAAAAAAAAAATGTTAAAACTAAAAATTCAATATGCCATATAATTTTTATATTTAAAAATAAATAAATCATTCTTTTTGAAAATGGTGTCAGATTTAATATAAAACTAAGAATTCTTTATTGTTGTAATGAATGATAAAATCTTGCACCAAAATTAAGAAATTGATTTCACACATGACACAAAATTAAATTTCAATTTTAAAATCTATTATATATATATATATATAGAGAGAGAGAGAGAGAGAGAGAGAGAGACGCATACACACGCTATCACCTCATTCTTTGCAACATTTCGAATTTTTTTTCTAAATAACAATAAATATTAAAAAATTTAGTTAATTGTCACGTTTCAAAAGAATGTTGAAAACTAGCATCTCGAGTGTCTAAAACTCGAGTTCCAAGATAAAAATCGAGTTTTTAAGTCTCGATTTGTAAGTGGATTAGTTAAGAGTGGAAAAAAATTAAGCTGAAAATCGAGTTTTAAAGACTCGATTTCCATAAATTGAATAAAAACGCCGCTATAGGTCTATAAAATGTCACTATAGGGCTTAAAAACGCAACTATAGGACTCCATAAAATCTGTACGTATAAAAAAATTTTCCAGGAAAACGCCGCTATAGGGATTTAAAACGTCACTGAAAGGCTTAAAAACGCCACAATAGGTGAAATTTTTTTCGCATGAAACTCGAGTTTTAAAGACTCGAGATCTATGTGGCCTTTTTCTAACATGCATCTCGAGTTTCAAACTCGAGATGCTACTTTTCTTTATTGTTTCAAACGTTGCCTAACTAACTATATACAATTCTTTTGCATTGCTGTTTTGCACATTGCCTCTCTGATAGGTCATAGGAGTTTCTTTCAGCTTTCCGTGTTTTTAATTTTTAATGCTTAAAACTTTTTTTTTTTGAGAAGGTAATGCTTAAAACTTTAAAGCATATTATTATATCGAAAAACTGAGTTCTAGTTTATTAATATTTCACAGTATAGTACCGCTACACACTCTTAATATGATGGTCACTTCACAAATATAAGTTTATATTATATTCATCCTTATAAGAATTTAAGCATTGATTAAATTTTTCATTATTTTTGACAACTCTTTATTTCTTTAATTCCTTTATAATTTCTTGTTATGTGTTGGTTTAAATGGATTTTTTCCCAAGACTTTAGATAGAGTGTTCAACTCTTAAATGCCAAGCATTGACGGTAAGTCTTGTACATGGAACAAACTAAAATTAGAAATTAAGAATATAGTCCATTTGGTCGGCTTTAGCTTGATTTGTCTAGACATCAATTTTTTTTCTTGCAAAAATTCCAACTTATCTTTAAATATTTTCTAAACCAATGTTCTTAGAATATCTATCAACTTTTTCCTTACAAAAATTAGACAGGATTTAAGTAATTCTAGAGCTCCCAAAGGCTTTTTTTTTTTTTGGTGGAGTTACAAAAAAAAAAATTGTTACATTGGATGGATTCTATCCTAGATGTTGATGTCTTTTTAAAGGTATCAATATTTATTGTGCATGAGTCAAGCATATTGCATTGAGATTTGATGTCCGTACTTGTTCTTATAGTGTTTATCAAAAGAAATATAGTTTTTAGTAATTTAAACGTCAAATGTGTGAAGAAAAAAAAAACTAGTTTATTTGAAAAAAAAAAAAAGTTAGATTATTAAAAAATAAATTGAGACAAAAGCAAAAAGCATTAAAAGAAAAAAAAAATTGCCTTTACTCAGAGAGACTCTTGAAATGTAGGAGCATGTAGTGGAGTCGAGTGTTAATTTTACCATCAAGAGAATCTATAGTTTATAAATTTGAAAGTGTCAAAAACTAAAAGAAAAAGAAACCTTGATTTTCTAGTTAGTGTCTGTATCCTAGAAGTCTTCCTTGTGCTAGGAAAAACTTTTTCATAAAAGACCTATACTGGGATGAAATTTCTTCCCATGCACATTCAACATTACATTGATGCAATAGGAGATATTGGAATTTGATACGTACTAAATAGACGATGTGGCCATGTGGGTTTGTTTGTTGATGTAACTACACATTTTGGGACAAGCATTGACCGTAAGTCTTGTAGATGAGGGCCATTCATATTTTGGGCCCTTATTTAGGTTCATTTGGATTTTTATTAATTTTCTAAACTTGACACAAAAAGTGTAGCGTATTTTAGGCAGGATTTTGATTTGTCATTTGTGATAAATCCCACTATGTTTACTTGTTTAGACGGGATTTTGATTCGTCATTTTTGATAAATCCCACAATTTTTTTTTTAAAAAAAATATTATTATATAAATATGTACTAATTTTAGCAATTTTGTTCTATAAAATTATATTTTGTTTCCCTTAAACAATATCATTGATTTTTTCAAGAGTAATGCTATACTCACAAACATTTTTACTAATTGTTTTGATAGCAAATTCATATTGGTTCAAAATAATGAACTGCTGATATGGCTGTGAAATTAATGAACCTTCGTGATAGTGCGACTTTATCATAGGTGCAAAATAAGCATAGACTAAAAAGATTATTTCATCTGTTTTCATAATTATAAGAATTTGAGGCCAATGAAATTGGCGGCTGGCAAGTCAAATTTTATTTAAAAAAGAAAAAGAAAAAAGCTAAAAATAAATTATAGTTTTTTTTTTTGACATATTTTTCCTTTCATTCTTTTATAATTTTCTTATTTGAAGGTCAGTAACTTAAATACCTTAAATCATTCAGTAATGTTAATTGACCTTTAATCAATAGTAGAAAAAATGACGTTAAGTGAAGTCTTATTGCACAGTAGGTATAGCTTTGCTTTCATGAGTCTTTTATTCATTCCAAGCTCATTTGTTAGACTTTGAGCTGACCTTAGTCGAATCTAAACGTGATGATGCCCCGGCCGTGGGTTCAATTGGCTATTGTTATTTTTTAAGGGCCTCAATAAGTCTCTCTCTCACTCTTTTTATTTTTTATTATTTTATTTTAAGAGTTTCAACCAATAATGGCATCAGCTCATGATAATGCTTTTTATCATCAAACCAACCAAGACACTAATCGGTTTTTGGTATAGACAAAGATTGAACCCCAGATCTCTTTTTAGTCATGATCTTGTGACCCTATTGCTTGTATGAATCAAATAATAAATAATATTTGATTTGAATAAAATTTGACATGCGTGTTAAAAAAATAAATATAGAATCTTTTGTAAATGGTAGTAATGGCATTGTGATAAGTCTTGTAGATGGGAGCTCCATTTTGTTGGCCCTTTTAGCTTCATTTGGGCACATATCAATTTTCAATTTTCCTACAAAAGTTTTGATAAACTTGACAAAAAAATGCATTTTATTTTAGACCAAACTTTGTTTGGTCTTAGTCATTCATCATTCATTACGTGTTTCAAAATTTAAAAAAAAAAAAAAAAATTGCAAGGATCATTGAAATGGAATAAGTTCCAACTCTGATTTTAAGTTGTCCCTGGGTATTATTTATAGTGATGGTTTGTATTTGGGGGTTTTTTTTTTATTTTTTAATTTTTTATTATTATGAATTATAGGTACTACTTGGAATGATAGAACATATATCTATTCTAAAACTATATAAACAAGTGTTTAGAGACATTTTCTTTTTTTAGTTTAATGTCAAAATTTCCATTCATCTCAATTTTGGGTTCACACATTTGTCTAATGATATTATGCATTTGGAATCTATTGATATAGTCAGGACTTGGATGAGGCTAATACCAAAAAAATGAATAGTAATATAGCATTAAAACCATATGTTCATATGTGGTATGCATATGTTCATATTTTGGTTAATCTGTCTTGACTTCAAATAGACTTGAAAGACATTTACAAAACACTTTTGTTCACGGTTTGGCAATCTACACTTAGACTCAACAATAGAGGGAAAAAAAAAAAAAAAAAAAAAACTTAAAGCAATGTAATTTGATTTTGAATTTTGGGTCTTATTTTCAAAACCACAATTTATTTAATTTCTTTGTAAGAAAGCCATTGATGATGCCTAGATTGTCAGCCAAGGATGATCGTCCAGATTGATATCGTTCTCAACCAACCCGATCTCCAAGAATGAGTGAAGAAAAGAAAAGATGTAGATCACCGGCGTGGTGCCTGCCAAAAAGCCTCCGATGCCAAAGTCAGAAAAATTGACAAAAGAGAAGTTAAGAAAATAATATGCTAGAGTTTTAGAATTACTTTGTATCTCCCTTTTGGATTTCATTGCTATGTATTTATATGCACACACGCGGGTGATTTCTTCTAGCCGTTGGTGGAGCCTTGATGGAGACTTTATTCTCTCCTGGTAACGCCTCTGTGGGGTGTTATGGTGGATTGCCCTTCCAACGGTCTGGAAGCTAATCAATGCTTTGTAACGGTTCATTGATGAGTGAAGGTGGATTTATTCGTCCTTGCTTGACGACCATTGCTGCCAGGAGGAACTTGGATAGATTCCTCGTCCTCGATCGTGGTAATGGACGACGATAATATGATCAAGCTTATCAACTGCCCCCTATTCCGAGGTCGTCCATAACTTGGACGGTCACAGGAATACGAAAGGGTTTATTGATTTATTGATTTATTTATTATTATTTATATGTATATATATATATAAATATATATATATATATATAAATATATATATATATATATATATATATTTTTTTTTTTTTTTTTTGCGGTTGTGGCATTTGGGGTTCTGCTCCGCGTTGATTGCTTAATGGCAGCTGTGACACACTTCACGGCCACATGGTTGATTTTGATTGGCCGGGGGGTCTCGTTTTCGGTGAAATTCTTTTCAATTTTCCCACACTTTTCAAGGTAAAACCTTTTGATTTTTGGCTTTCCCTTTTACACTTCTTCATCTTCTCTTTGCGATTAGTTTCTCTGACTCCCTTAGTTGCGTATTTTGCTTTTAGTTTTCTCAGTTTCCTCCCTAATTTTCAAGTACGCCCCTTATTTACGCTTTCTTTCCTTTTTGAATTTTGCTTGTATTTGTGTCTTTTAAGTTCTTTTCTCTTTCTGTGCTTCCCTTTCTTCTTTTTGAGTGGTGTTGTTTCTCTTAAATGGTGGATAACTCCAAAGTTAAACGTACCTCTCCTTCTGTAGCATTTCTTTTTTCCTGCTTAGGGGCTTTAGTGGAATCTTCTGGCGACCCATTGGGTACTCTTTCGCCTAACGATTCATACCCACAAGTTGAGGAATTTGTTTTTAGTGGTAGTGACTTAGGTTTAGCGTTGGGTGATTTATACCCTTTACTATACAAATCTCAGGTTTGGTTTCAATCTGTTCAAGGGATCCTAAAGGGGGAAAATATGGGGTCTGAGGAGGGCTCAAGTGACTTAGAGAGAGGCTCGTCTTCTAATGTAGGTGAGGAAGGGGCCAGGGTAGATACAATGACCTTCGTGCCTTCTCACGCGCCTTCGTCTTCCCATTCTCCTGCTTTGACCATTGCCTGTCCTTTCCATGCCCTCAAGGAGAAATGTTCCTTGAAAATAGAGGTCTTTAGCAAGTTCAAAGATAGGTTCCAGTTTCCCAAGGGGACTAGGGCTCGTCTTCCCAGAAAGGGTGAAAAGGCTTGCGCCTTCCCTCACGGGGAAGTTTGCTTTTATGAGGCTGCGTTTTCGTGCGGCCTCAGATTTCCCGTCCATTCGTTCATCATGGAGCTTCTACACCATCTAAACCTTGCACCAGGGCAACTTATGCCCAACTCGTGGAGAATAGTCGTTAGTTGTATGGTGATTTGGACGACCATCACCGACAAAGATATGATCACGATCAATGAGTTCGTCCATCTATACCGTTTGAAAGAGTCCAAGGAATTTGGGTATTATGAGTTTGTACCTTGGAATAGGAAGTCGCGTCTAATCGTTGATCTTCCGTTGTCCTTTCATTACTGAAAGTCTAAATACTTCTTTGTATCGGGTGACAGTTGGGAGATACTGTCTGATGATTTTTGGGAGAACGTTCCTAGGTTGCTGCGCCGGTGAGAGACCCCTTTGATTGGTGCGTTTGCTCCTCATGAGATGCCCCTCTCCCTGTTTTTCTCTTTTTTTTTTTTTTTTTTTTTTTTTTTTTTTTTTTTTTTTTTTTTTTTTCTTTTGTGTAATTTTTCCTTGCTTTTGTATTTTGCAATCAAAGAACGTCCTGAGCTTGAGAGCAAGTTCGAAGATCGGGTTCAGGTGGCAATCAAGTACATAAGGACGATTGACGATTTTGGTGAATTGATCATTCCACGCACTTTAGCTCGTCACTGCTTAGGGCCGGAGCCTTCTCTCTACGTCCTCAACACCCTTCACCGAGAAGAGAAAAGCGTAAGCTGTCTTTCCAAATGGATTCGTCTTGTCTCTTTTTTCTTCGTCCTTAACTTCTTGTTTTCTTTGGCATAGAGATGATGACCAAGTTTAACAAGGAGATGTATAAGAAAATCAAGGAGAAGAAGAATGAGCCTCTTTCCCATATTGGTCAGAGAAGGCTGAGGATCATGGATAAGGAAAAGGAGAAGGAGGTGGTGGAGAGAGGTTCGTCCACACCTGCCTTGGACCTGGATGAGGGTCAAGCTGCTTCTCCTGGCATTTCTGTTGAGGAGTTGGCTCGTCCTTTAAAAAAGCAGAAAGTGGTGAATAAGGGAAAAGAGAAAATTGGTTCCAATGTTTGGTCTGATGCCGAGACGGCTATGGACCATGCTAATGAGCTCCTCACTTCTGGGGAGATGAAAGAGATCTCGAGTGTACCCTCCCACAAGATGGTGAGCCGTCACATCCACAAGCTCGTGCAGGTAATCCTCCACATCTTCGTCTTCTTTTTCTTCGTCCTTAATTGTTTAACTGTTTTTATTGACTTTGGTGGGACTTTCCACTGTAAGGTGTTGGGGGAGACCATGCATATCACCACCCAGTACTTGGCAAATGAGGAGAAGGCCATTGTGGCCAACTCGAAGGTGGAAGTGCTTGAGGCTGAGGCTTCAAGCTTGTGGAAGGATCTGATCACAGCCATGGACGCTCTCAATACTTCCAAGGGACAGATTCAAGTTTTGACGGAGCAGCTGGAATCTGAGAAGCAATCAGTGAAGCAAAAGGACGAACTCCTTGCAATAGCTGCCCAAAAGATGAAAGTTACCGTGACTAAGGCCGTCACTGCTTTCCAGACCATAGAGGTATACAACACTATCTTGTTCCAATGGTACTTCAAAGGCTTTGAGCTACTCTAGAGATATTTGATCAAGCACGGACTTCGAAGACTTGGATTTTGAAGCCGTTGACAAAGAGATTGAGGAGGACGAGGTAGCTCAGATGGCAGCGTCTATTGGTGTGGAACCTTCCCAGGTGAACAAGGACGATGATGTTGCCCCCTAAGCCTGATTCTGCTGCTTCTTATCAAAGTTTTTCTTTTTTTCCATTTTTTGTATGTCTTAAGGTTACTGGACAACTGGTATTTGGATGCCCCACTTGTTTTTTGGGCCCCCTTTCTTGAACAGTTTGGTTTTATATAATATGTCTATTTATTTACCTTTACCTCTCTGGTTGTTATCTTTCGCTTGTGTTGTGTTAGGATCTATTTTTGGATGCTCTTCTCTCCCCTTCAAGGACTTAGAAAAATTTTGTTGGCATACTTCACTTATCCTCGTCCTTTTGTGCACTTAGGGGATTTTGTCCCGAGCACTTTTGGGGAATAATATCGTTGTTTTAATTAGGACGGTGTACATATCATCATACCTTTTAGGACAATGCACGTCTATAGAAAGGATCTTCTCGTCTCTTTGTTTAGGACGATGCATATCCATTTAAGGAATCTTATCGTCTTTTTTTGTTTAGGACGATGAACCTCCGTTTAAGGAACCTTATCGTCTTTTTTTGTTCAGGACGATGTACATCCATCTAAGGAATCTTATCGTCTTTCTTGTTTAGGACGATGTACATCCATTTAAGGAATCTTATCATTTTTTTTTGGTTCAGGACGATATACATCCATCTAAGGAATCTTATCGTCTTTCTTGTTTAGGACGATGTACATCTATTTAAGGAATCTTATCGTCTTTTTTATTCAGGACAACTGTTTTGATCTTTCGGGGAGGGAAGAATTGTAGTGCATGGTTTGTTGGGTAACGTTTGTGAAATGCTGAATAACACTTATGAAATGCTAAATAATACTTAATGAATTCTGAATAATCACTTACATAAGACATGAAGCACAAAATTGAATTGGGTTTTACAATCAGGCTATGGTTCCTTTTCGTAATACCTCTTTAGATGTTCAACATTCCATGGACGGGGTAGTCTCTTTCCCTCTGAGTCTTCTAGATGGTAACTTCCCTGGCGTGAATAGTGGATGACTCTGTAAGGCCCTTCCCAGGTTGGGCCAAGTTTGCCTTGTGTTAGGTCTTTTGTCATAGGAGTGACTTTTCGAAGGATGAGATCTCCGATGTTGAATCTTTTCAAATTCACTCTCCGATTGTAGTACTCGGCTATCTTCTGCTGGTACTTGGCCATTCTTTGGGATGCTTGGTCTCTAACCTCGTCCAGACAGTCCAGGTTCTGCTTCAGTTGATCGTCGTTGATTTGCTCGTCAAAGAATTCTCTCCTAAGTCTAGTGAGCCCTACTTCGACCGGGATGACTGCTTCTATGCCATACGTCAAATTGAATGGTGTTTCTCCTGTTGGTGTTCGTGTCGTCGTCCTGTATGCCCACAGGACACTTGGTAATTCTTCGGGCCATGCTCCCTTTGCCTCCACTAATCGGGACTTGATAATCCTGAGCAATGTTCGGTTGGTTACTTCCGTATGTCCATTGGCCTGAGGATGTCCTGGTGATGAGTACTTGTTTTTGATGCCCAAGCCCGAGCAAAATG
Source organism: Quercus lobata (assembly GCF_001633185.2). Classification (NCBI taxonomy): domain Eukaryota; kingdom Viridiplantae; phylum Streptophyta; class Magnoliopsida; order Fagales; family Fagaceae; genus Quercus; species Quercus lobata. The sequence continues at coordinate 5,638,127 of NC_044911.1, read as the reverse complement.
ATCTGAATTTCTGGTTGTCAAACTGACAACCGTTATCTGATATGATCATTTTGGGTATCCCGAACCTGCAAACAATATTTTTCCATACAAAATTTTGTTCCTTTGCTTTCGTGATTGTTGCCAAGGCTTCCGCTTCGACCCACTTTGTGAAGTAGTCAATCGCGATGAGTAGGAACTTCATTTGTCTCTTTCCCTGTGGTAAGGGACCCATGATGTCGATCCCCCACTGTGCAAATGGCCAAGGTGAGGAAATTGTCATCATCTTTTCTCTGGGGACTTGTTGAACATTTCCGTACCTTTGGCAACTATCACACTTCTTCACGAAATCGGCTACGTCTTACTGCATTGTCGGCCAGAAGAAGCCTGTTCTCATGATTTTCCTGACGAGGGACTTTGCCCCCATGTGGTCTTCGCAAATTCCCCCGTGTACTTCTTCCAAGACGTATCTGGCTTCTTCCTTTTCTATACATCTCAAATATGGTTGGGAGTAAAACCTTTTATAGAGCTTGTCATTGAATATTGTAAATCTGGCGACGCGTTTCTAGATCTTCTTAGCTTCTTCAAGATTTGACAGTAATCGTCCTTCTCGAAGGAACGACAGAATCGGGCTCGTCCATCCAGGGCTGGTGTGTACTGAGAGAGTTTGAAGTTCCTTGATGCTAGGGGAGTTCTGTTCTTCCAGCCTCCAATCAAACATTTTATCTTGGTTATCTGTTGAGGCGCTTCATGCTACCTCGTTAGTTTCAGCATTCTGATCCCGTGGGATCTGAATGAACTCTGCGTGATTAAAGGCACTTACCAGTTGGTTCGTCAGTTTGAGGTACTTTTGCATCCTCGTCTCTTTTGCTTCAAATTCTCCTCTAACTTGCCTTACGACGAGTTGCGAGTCACTGTTGAGCACAATATTTTCAGCTCCAAGTGCCTAAACTATTCTCAGTCTTGTCATCAAGGCCTCATACTCTGCTTCGTTATTAGTTACAGGGAATTTGAGTTAGACCCCGTACTTGAGAACGTCTTTTTCAGGGGAAGTAATAATGATGCCTGCTCCGCCTCCTTTCTGAGTGGACGACCTGTCAGTGTTTATCGTCTAAAGATCTTTTCTGTTCTCGGGGGTGGTGAATTCCACTATGAAATCGACCAACGCCTGAGCCTTTAAGGCTATTCGTGGACGGTATTCTATATCAAACTGGTTGAGCTCAATAGCCCATTGTACCATTCGTCCTGTTGCTTCGGGTCTGTTCATTGCTTTTTTAATGGGTTAGTCTGTCATTACTATGATAGGATTGGCTTGAAAGTATGGACGAAGTTTTGTCGAGGCCACTATCAAGGCGAAGGTGATCTTCTCTATGCGAGGATACCACGCCTCGACACCTTGGATAGCCTAGCTGACGTAGTATACAAGGAGTTACAACCTGTCTTCTTCTCTGATCAACGCTGCGCTGATGGCCATGACAGATACAGCTAAGTATAAGAATAAGTCTTCGCCTTCTTTTGATGGACTTAAAAGCGGAGGGTTGCTCAGATAGTGCTTCAACTCTTGGAACGCTGTTTCACATTCCTCCGTTTAGGCAAACACTTTCTTCGAAGTCTTAAAGAATGGAAGGCATTTGTCTGTGGCCTTCGAGATGAACCTGTTGAGGGCTACTATTCTTCCTATGAGGGATTGCACTTCTTTGATCGTCTTGGGTGAAGACATTTCGAGGATGGCATTGACCTTCTTTAGGTTTGCTTCGATCCCTCTCTACGATACCATAAACCCGAGAAATTTCCCTGAGGAAACCCCGAAAGCACATTTGGATGGGTGCAGCTTCATGCTGTAGTGCTTGAGTGTGTTAAACATCTCCTTGAGGTCGTCCAAATGATCCTCTTCCTCTTTGCTCTTGACGAGCATATTGTCAATGTATACCTCCACATTTCTCCTGATCCGTTTCTTAAACATCTGGTTCACCAACCTTTGATAGGTGGCTCCTACGTTCTTGAGTCCAAAAGGCATGACCCGATAATAGTAGAGCCCCTGGGTGGTGATAAAGGCAGTCTTTTCTTGGTCTTCTTCAGCCATTTGTATCTGGTTATATCCGGAAAATGCATCCATAAATGTGAGGAGTTTATGTCCTGCGGTGGAATCTACCAGCTGGTCAATTCTAGGTAATGGAAAACTGTCTTTTGGGTAGGCTTGATTAAGATCTGTGAAGTCGACACATATTCTTCACTTCCCGTTTGCTTTCTTGACCATGACCACGTTGGCCAACCACTCGGGATAATGGACTTCCCGAATAAATTTTGCAACGAGTAATTTATTTACTTCGTCCATTAGTGCTTTGTTTCGCTCGGGGGCAAAGACTCTTCTTTTTTGCAGGACGGGCTTCTTCTTTGGGTCAACATTTGGGCGATGCTGGATGAGGCTTGTTGGGATTCCTGGCATATCCTTGTGGCTCCAAGCAAATACATCGAGGTTATCTTTCAAGAAGTTGATGATCCCTTCCTTCATCCTGGGACTTAGATTCGTCCCTATTTGGGTCGTCTTTGCTGGACTTCCTTCAACTAACTCTATCGTTTCTAGCTTCTCAACGATCTCTGGTGTTTTTTCCTCGATTGTCCACGTATAGTTCTCTCTTGAGGCCAGGACGGCCTGGTAACACTCTCTTGCCAACACTTGGTCTCCTTTAATCTCTCCGACCCCCTGTTCCATTGAAAACTTTACCTTCAAGCAATACGTAGAAGTAGTAGCCTTCCAGCGGTTGAGCGTTGGTCGTCCTATGATCACGTTGTAGGATGAGGGTGAGTCCATTACCAAAAAGTAGTGCTGGTTGGTTACCTAGAGGGGGTATGAGCCGGCGGTCACTGTTCGCGTCACCATTCGCCTGGGGTATACCTTGTCTCCACTGAAACTGACGAAGGGGGACTCGAAAGGACGGAGACTTTTTGGATCTAGCTTTAGTTGCCAGAAGGCGGGAAGATAGATTATATCGGCTGAACTCCCACTGTTAACCAGGACTCTCCGCGTGTTGAACCCCTCGATCATGATCATAATGACGAGTGGGTCATCATGAGGTTGCTTTACACCCCTAGCGTCTTCTTCTAAGAAGTACATGTCTTGGTTGGTTTGTCTTTGCTTTAGGGGAGGTAGACTGTGAACACTATTTACCTGCCTTTGGTATGACTTCCTGAGGGAGTTGAATGATCCCCCTGTGGTTGGTCCCCCGGTGATGGTCTTTATCTCCCCTATGCACTATGTGGACAAGGTGGTGTGCGGTCTTCATCTTTCCTTGAACCCCCGTGCTGGCTTTTCTGGCTGTACCTGCTGGAATCTCCCCTTTTTACATATTGTTGTAGTTTTCCATTCCGAATAAGTTCTTCAATCTGCTCCTTCAGATCCCTACAATCCTTTGTGTAATGCCCATGGTCTTTGTGAAAACAGCAGTATTTCTTCTTGTCGCACAAACTAGGCAATGAATGGAGTGGCCTTGGCCACTTAAGAGATGGTTCATCCCTTATTTCTGTTAGAATCTGGTCAACAGGCATCACCAACGGTGTGAATTTCGTTGGACGAGGGTTCTTGTCCTCCCTCCGTCTGTTTCCTCTGTCATTCTGTCGATCAGCCTGATCTCTTTTTTGTCTTCTTCGATCGTCCTCCTTTTCCTTATTCTTTTCCTTGCTTTTTTCTACTCCGTCAATGGCTGCTAGAGCTTCTTCAGTGTTCATATACTTCTGTACTTTCAACAATGCCTCGGCCATTGTCTTAGGGGGATTCTTTGCCAAGGATGCCACAAAATCTCTAGACTTCAACCCTGCCTTGAAGGTCGTGAGATGTACCTTGTCATCTGCCTCATCTACTTCCAGCATTCCTCAGGTGAAACCCTGCCTTGAAACGCATTCCCTTTGTCTGATGGTGAGCAGATGGTCGATAGTCCTTTTTGGACGTTGCCCGCCTACGAAATGACGGACAAAGGAACTGCTCAACTGCTCAAAGTTATCAATGGACGACGTTGGCAACTTGTTGAACCACTCCTTGGCCGCCCTTTTGAGGGTAGTGGGAACGGAGCAGCACAAAATCTCGTCGGGAGGTTGTTGAAGGCCTAGGGTCATGTTGATGGTATTTAGGTGATCTAGGGGGTCTTTCAGCCCATCGAAGGGTTCCAGCTTTGGTAAACGGAACTTGGAGGGTACTGGGCACTCTGGACGGCCATGGTGAAAGGTGAATCCGTCTTCCTGACTATCCTTTCCAAGCTTTGGTCCGTCTTTCCTTTGATGGCATTTCTCAATTCGTCCATCTTCTTTCTCATCTCTCTTAGGAGATCTGAGCTCGCCTCTTCTAGAGTGTTGTTTCGTCTTATGTTACTATCTTCATTGTCACCCCTGTTTACACGATTGTCTTCCTTTAGCAACCGTTGCCTCATCTCTTGGTTTTACTTGGTGAGTTCTTCCACAGTGGCTGCGAGCGACTGAATTTGTAGGGCTAATGCGGCAGGATCCGGGTTAGTACTGGATTCCATCTGGACTTGTGAGTTAACTGGGATAGATCACGTGTTGAGTAGCAATCGTTCCCACAGACGGCACCAAACTGATGATGCCTAGATCGTCAGCCAAGGATGATCGTCCAGATTGATGTCATTCTCAACCAACCCGATCTCCAAGAATGAGTGAAGAAAAGAAAAGATGTAGATCACCGACGTGGTGCCTGCCAAAAAGCCTCTGATGCCAAAGTCAGAAAAATTGACAAAAGAAAAGTTAAGAAAATAATATGCTAGAGTTTCAGAATTACTTTGTATCTCCCTTTTGGATTTCATTGCTATGTATTTATATGCACGCACACGCGGGTGATTTCTTCTAGCCGTTGGTGGAGCCTTGATGGAGACTTTATTCTCTCTTGGTAACGCCCTTGTGGGGTGTTAATGGTGGGTTGCCCTTCCAACGATCTGGAAGCTGATCAATGCTTTGTAACGGTTCATTGATGAGTGAAGGTGGATTTATTCGTCCTTGCTTGACAACCATTGCTGCGAGGACGAACTTGGATAGATTCCTCATCCTTGATCGTGGTAATGGATGACGATAATATGATTGAACCTATCAGCCATCAAATTTAGTCTTCTAATTTAAGAAAGAATTGGTTTTTGATTTAACTAATTATGTTACATGGAAGTTTAATTTTGTGGTACTTTTTTTTTTCTTGGCTTTTTTGATTTAGGCAAAGGTTGTTGATTTGAGTTTGGTGACAATAGTCGACAATGGCCATTCAACAATGGCATCAGAGCTTTATGAGGAGGATTACATGAAAATTGTGGTTATATAATTGTTTGGAATGTTCATGATTGAGGAAGTGACTTTGGAAATTCCCTGTAGTGAGTGTGACAATGTTTTTACAAAATCTACAAGAAAGTGTTCACTAGGGTGAGGCCCCAGGACGGTACCTGAGAAGGTTATGGATTCGAAGGTGAGGTCGTTCATTCAGAAGTTCCTTACTCAACCAAGGGCAAGACCTTACTCCATTTGAGCTCCTCAAAGACTGATGAAATTGATGACGATTAATGATACCGTAAAGTGTGTCCTTGAATTTATTATTGTTCTTTTTTTAATGCCAGCCTATTTAAATGTTTATGAAGATTTTGGAGAGACATGGGGAGGGTGGCTCCTTGTTTTAAAAGTCATTTTCATTTTTCTTTCTCTTTTGAACGGAGGATTAGATAATGACTGAATATGGGGATTGTTTGATTTGGGATGGTTTTTTTTTTTTTTTTTTATATTGTACATTACAGTTTGAAGTTTGAATACACAAAAAAGTAATGTGTAAAAGATTGATTTTTCTTCTTGCTTTGGCTTATTGTTTTATCAACGATATAATAACAACATATGGTGTAATCATGTCATGTATAAAGTAAAATGTAATTTTTGTAATCTTTTTTTTTTTTTTTTTTGAGAAACTTTTTTTTTTTTTGTTGAGAAAACTAATTTTTGTAATCTATGTCATGGTTTTTCGAAATTTTGAAAATAAAATACTACAACCATTAACTTTGTCTTAGAAATACTAACATAATATACATGTTGTGATCCTTACACCTCTTAATGGTTTGAACCCACTCCCCCTTGCTCTCCCAAGCGCGTATGGCTTGAGGAATTACCACTTCACCCAACTTGGCGGTGACCATTTGACTCTACATCAAATTGTTCAATTAAAATCTCAAATTGGAAGATGTTTAGTCAATATCTATAAAAACGATTTTTTCCCCAATTACTTAGCACAATGTCACAAATATGGTTCTCAAAAAAATTATATATAAAAAAAAAAATGTCACAAATATAGCAGGAAAAACATGTCTGAACGGAGAGTTTTATAATTTAGTTGCACTATCTAGATGCCTGGATCAAAAATCCTATTTCCCATTTGTTGTTGGAGGTAAAAATTGAAATTCATTTCTAGAAACTGTCTGTTCATGAATTTTCTAAGAAAGCATATATTTTTAAAATAAAAGAAAACTGCCCTTGTCCCTGGGAAAATATATATATTAGAAATGACATGTATTATTTTACTTTTGCAATTTTGGAAAAATGATGACATAGATTACAATAATTTTTAGGGTAAAGTTTATGAACTAAAATGACTAACATCAAACTTAAACAACTAAAATGATTTTTGGACAAAATTGGCTAGGGTAAATTTCATTTTTTCCTACTTTTAGCCATTTTTTTTTTTTTTTAATTTTAAAAAAAGGTAAAGTCAAAGGAAAGGAACAAGATTAAAATTTTATTTTTATAGTGTTTTGTTTATGTGAAAAATAAGAATCAAAATGTTAGGTGAATTGTTAAATAGATAAAATAATTTTTTAAATGGTAAAATAAGTTTTCTTTTAGCAATCTGGCTGTGAATGCTCTAAACCTTATAGATTTATTGATAATTTATGTTCTAGTATCTACTTTGTATATGCCTTTCATTCTTGCGTATTCTTTAAAAAATGATTGTGATTTTTTCATGTAAATGGTAGTGAGTCTAGTAGATTGGACCTGCATTTTGTGGGCTCTTGGTTTCATTTGTGTTAGAGATATATATATTAAACATATATTAGCCCAATGTAATAGGCCCAAGCCCAGTCCTGCTTGTACTAGTAGTCTAGGGTTTAGTCGCCTATATATACTCATGTTAGGGTTCATTGTAACACAGGAAATTATTGTACTATACTCTCATACAATAAAGATGTAGCCCTTAAGGGATTCCTCCGTGGATGTAGGCCGTAAGGCTGAACCATGTAACCCTCGTGTTCTCAGTGTTCCTCCTCTATGCTTTCTCTTCCACATTCACTCTAGCATACACAACATAGTATAACACATCACGTTGCTAATATTACTAACTAATATTTAACATGGTATCAGAGCCAAATTTCGTTCTTGGCATCAAACAAATATCTCTACCAAACAAAGAAGATTCTTACGTGCACACTGCCAACAGAAGTCACACATGCTTGTCTGTTGGATCTAGACTCCACAGCATCTCGCAGCCGCCATGGCTCACTGCTGGGTCCAGATCCTCAAGCCCATGCAATCCGTGTCTCTCCCTATCAGATCTGCGCAAATCCAAGCCTCGCCTGACGAAGCCAACACCACAGACGTGCTCCACGGCATATCGCGACCAAAACCCAAGAACCCGACCTCCAACGGCAGCCGCACGCGCCACCACGCGCGGACAATGGCTCCTGGAACTCTCACAAGCGCCGTCGCAGATTCTCAACTCCCAGGCTAGATCTTAGTCACACGCACTGCCAAGACGACCTTCTAGACCACCGATATACTTGGCCTGAGAAACTGGTGGTCATACGACGCTTCACGCGCCACCACGCGCCACCTGGGTTTCTGGTTACTCCTTCACGCGCTGGTGAACATTCACGCTCCTGCCACACGCCGATAATGCTGCTGATGTCATCTGACATCATATGATGACGTCATTACTCCACGTCAGCAGCCACGCAAGCACGTCCACGTCAGCCCTAGTCCACGTCAACGACACGTCATCAGCCACGTCAGTAGTGTCGTCTTGTCAGCACCACGTCACCTTGCTGACCGTTGATCGGACCGACCCGACCCGGACCACCCGGATCTGACCCTTGAGCACTTTGACTGTTGACTTTGACTCTGGACCAGTTGACTTTGACTTTTTGCGTTGACCTTTGACCAAAAGTCAAAATTTCCAAAAGGGCCTATCTTGCTCAGTTTTTCGCATAGATTCCGATTTTGGCCTCCGTTTCTTCATTTGAAGCTCCAAAATTGGACATTTGGCACATTCTTCATTGTGGTTTCTTCGAAAGCATTCTTCAAGGCATCTCCAAGTGATCTTCTCATCCTTATCCAACCTCAAGTCTTCATCGAGCTTCCGCCTTGAGTTTGAGGGAGGGTGTTAGAGATATATATATTAAACATATATTAGCCCAATGTAATAGGCCCAAGCCCAGTCCTGCTTGTACTAGTAGTCTAGGGTTTAGTCGCCTATATATACTCATGTTAGGGTTCATTGTAACACAGGAAATTATTGTACTATACTCTCATACAATAAAGATGTAGCCCTTAAGGGATTCCTCCGTGGATGTAGGCCGTAAGGCTGAACCATGTAACCCTCGTGTTCTCAGTGTTCCTCCTCTATGCTTTCTCTTCCACATTCACTCTAGCATACACAACATAGTATAACACATCACGTTGCTAATATTACTAATTAATATTTAACAATTTGGACACATATCAATTTTGAATTTTTATACTGAAAGACAAATTTTTTTGTGTGGATAAACTTGACTGAAAGTGCAATATATTTTAGACCGAACTTTCATTAGTCATTGTCATTCATTATGTGTATCAATTTTTTTTTTAAAAAGTCAAGAATCTTTAAAATGGAATAGGTCCAAGTCCAACAAATTTGATTTTGTTTTTAAGTCGCTAGACACTTGCTTGAACCTGAGAATTGTTTGTCGCTCGCTTTCGATGCAATGAAAACTTCAGTTTCCCCAATAGTTTGTATAGTAAGCAACACAAAGGAATAGGACCAATCTTTTTTAATCTCAAGAAACAGTCCTTGATCATACTTTAAAAAAAATTGATCGTGATTTTGTTACATAAATGGTAGTAAATCTTGGATGCATTTCAATTTTCTATTTTCTAACTTGACCAAGAGTGCATTGTATTTTAGACTGAACTTTGATTGGTCATCATCATACATCATTCATCATTCATTACGTCTATCAAAATTAAAAAAGAGAATTCATAGAATCATTAAAATAGAATAGGTCCAACTCTGACTTTTTTTTTTTTTTTTTTTTTTTTGGGAAGAGGAAAACATCCTCAAATTTCATTGAATGGAAATAGAGTCAAAATACAATGCCTCCACAGCAGGGGGAGGGGACTCCTCAATCCAGACAACCTCATTGAATACATTTTTAGCATGCCTAGCTAATGAATGAGCTACTGTGTTTGCACTCCATTTAGCATATTGCACCTTCGTTTAAGTTGCCGGCTATTACTATAGTTTTTAATTTTTTTTTTTTTTTAGAAATAATTATAACATGCTGCTAACCCCACAACTCGAACCCATTCCCTCCTAGACCCCCAAGCACTTTGTACATGAAGATATGCCAATTCAACTACAAGGCCTTTGGCTACTATAATTTTTAATTGAAGGTTCTAAACGATAGAACATATATATAATATGTTAAAATTGTATAAAAATAGTGAATTCTAATTAGTTCAATTAGTAAAATTTTTTATTGTCAAGTAAGAAATTTAGGGTTCAAATCCCAGCCTACATAAAAAACCAATTGATATCTTAATTTGATGATATAATGATATAAGTTAAAATTCTATCGTAATAATAATAATAATAATGATAATGATAATGATGATGCTGGACGGATGGATGGAGAGACTTATTAGCTATATTTTGTGATCTAATTCATTTATAAAAAAAAAAAAAGGTCGAAAACAGTTGACAACAATTTTTTGTTGATTAAATTCACGCCACCAACATCTACCATGAACTGATGAAACTTCAAATTCCATTGATTCTAAAAGTTCTTTAATATTAATACCTAATGAACTTGACTGAATACGTTGATTAGGAAGAAAAGTAATAAAAATAAAATACCAATGATGTTATATGAAGAAATGTGGTTCTAAATCTTACGCATGAATATTTTAGATGGAGAAACTTGGGACCAATTGGAAACCGCCTAACCTAAAACAATTTAGTATCCCACCAAAAAAATATTAATTGAAGAAATAATAAACTGGAATTCTAATCGTGAAATAGATTTTAATTAATATGCCAAACACTTAACAAGTACATGTCCTCTCACAAATCACAATGGCAGTTTGTTTTTAAATTTGCTTATGATCCATACCAATATTTATTAGAAACATGTTTTTTCATTAATTTGCTGCTTTTGCCAGCAATACGCTTAGGCTTTTTAGTAGAAATGGAACCGGTGGTATGGCTGTGAAATTAATGAACCTTTGTGATAGTGCGACTTTATCATAGGTGCAAAATAAGCATAGACTAAAAAGATAATTGTTTCTGTTTTCATAATTATAAGAATTTGAGGCCAATGAAATTGGCGACTAGCAAGTCAAATTTATATATATATAATAATAGGTGAAGCTGAGAGAAACTCAAATTAGAATTCCAATTTTGCGTCATTTGTCTTAAATTATTTATTTTTAAAGAGCTTTATTTCTTAATTTTACAATCAAATATGGGACCATATTATAAATATTTATCTAAGTGAGTTATTAAGTACAAAAATCAAAGAGTTTAGAATAATGAATTGTAAAAAAAAGTGCTTCACAATAATTTTTTTTTTTTTTTTTTTAAATATGGACAATTTACATTTTATACCTAATAATATCCTCACAAAATTTTTTAAAGAGTTAATAAAATATAAAATGATTATCAATAGTATTTAAATTATATATACTAGACTCTGAGCACACGCTCACGTGCGTGCTCAGAGGCTCTATTATTTTTTTGATAAAAATTAATAATTTGCATTTATTATAATTTGGGATTTCTACTTTTTCCAATCACAAAAAAAAAAAAAAAAAAAAAAAAAAACTAAGGGTGTGATGAAGAAATTTCCCCCATAAATCAATACTACCAAGAATTTTGGAAGATATTTGCTTAACGAATGGTTTGAGTCTTGAAAGGGGGATAGAAGAAACAATACATCATGATGAAGTTAAAAAAAAAAAAAAAAAAGAATACATGGGATGAGTTTTGTAGATTGGAGGAGTTTTAAAACTAACAAAATAGTGATCCTATTTTGTAGAGAGTTAGTGAGTAGAAGTATGAATTTAAATCAGCGTAAAAGTAGGAGTTTATTAGGAGCAGGAAGACATTTCAACGTAGAAATATGAATTTATTATTTTTGTCAATTTACTATTTTAACCCCATTTTTTAGTTTTAGGTAGGGGTATTTTTGACAGTAAAAAAAGCAATAACTAACTTTCTTTTTGTCAATTTACTATTTTAACTCTATTTTTAAGTTGTTGGTTAATTAATTTAAGGGTATTTTTGATAGGAAAAAAAGTAATAACTAACTTTCTGAATCCTCTTAATATATATAGATAAGAATTATATTATGCATCTTATTATATATCTTTAAGTGTATCCATGCATATGTATGGGGTTACAAATTAGTTTTATTTAAAACAGGAAAAAAAGCAGTTAAAAATAAATTTTTAGTTATTTTTTACATTTTTTTCCATTAATTTTTTTTTATAATTTTCTTATTTTGTGGTGAAAGAACCACTGCTCCTTATTTTCCCTTCACTGATTACCTCCCTCAGTGAGCTTGGTTCATGCGATGGAGGGAAACACTGGAATCTGAACTTGATATTTCTCCGACCGTTGGTTCAATTGGCTATTTTAATTTTTTGTTGGGACTCAATAAGTTGATATCAGTAGCGATCTTGCAACCCCATTGCTTATATGATTGGGCCTTGGCATTGAAGTTTCTTAAGGCTTATTTTTGGCCTTCCCCATGTGTTGGTTCAACCTAAACACGTGGACTGTGTTGGCTGATAAGTTTAGAAAAAAACTATTTAAATTATTTCTATATATTTTTATTGAATGTGATTTTTTACAAATTCACTATTAGATAAAATTTTTTTTTTACTATATTTTCAAGGATTGCATACTACAAAAGAAATAATATTTTCATTGTAAAAAAAAAAAAAATCATAATTTTCAATGCAGTTTGTGCAAAATGTATTGGTGTAATGAAGCAATATCAAAGTTGTTATCCTTTTTTATTCTAAAAAATAAGAAGAGGTTGTTAAGGTCGTTTGTAATTTTAGTGGGCCTATTTAAAAACGGTTAAAAACAAGTTAAAATAATTTTTTGTTCAATATTTTTAGGGGAAAAATTCATGCAATCACTATGTACTATTGATGAAAGTTCCAATTCTATAAATTTTAAAGTTCCAATTTGATATATGAATAGCATAATTGACTTAATTCAATTGGTCGACTAAGAAGAAAGCAATCAAACAAAATTCCAATGGTGGTGCGTATGTATAGAAATATGATCCAATTGCATGAATGTTTTATTTAGAGAAATTTGAGACTAATTGTATACTTCCTTCCCTAATAAAATCAATAGTATGTTATTGTCTAAACAATATACTGTGATTTGTTTTCATATAGAAATAAAACTATCAGACTAGTTTATCCAAATATTTAAAAAAAAGTCTGCCGGAAAACATTCATTCAAGAAATGTTCCTCTCGAATTGTGATAACAATTTGTAGAACAAAGTAGATTTTGGTTGAGGAATCAAACATTCAACAAACAAGTCAAGCAGGTCCTCTCTTGGGGGATTCACTACCCGCTTGTTATTAAATTACATCCATGCCAAAAGATATTATTAACATGTTTTTCAAGAATTTTTTTTTAAATAACAGTAAATATTAAAAAATTTAGTTAATTGTCATGTTTCAAAACAATTTTGAAAAATAACATCTCGAGTATCTAAAACTCGAGTTCCATCTTGGAACTCGAGTTTTTAAGTCTCGATTTGTAAGAAGAATGACAAAAAAAATTGACCTGAAAATCAAGTTTTAAAGACTCGATTTCCATAAATTGCAAAAAACGCCGCTTTATGGCTTTAAAACGTCACTATAGGAATTAAAAACGCCACTATAGGGCTCCCTAAACCTGGTACTTACACAAATTTTTTTGCAGGAAAACGCTGCTATAGAGCTTTAAAACGTCACTGTAAGGCTTAAAAACGCCACTATAGGTGAAATTTTTTTGCATAAAACTCGAGTCTTAAAGACTCGAGATCTATGTGGCATTTTCCCTTCGCAACACGAGTCTTTAGCACTCAAGTTCTAATATGGATCTCGAGTTTTAAAAGCTCGAGATGCTACTTTTCTTAATTCTTTCAAACCATTCCTAACTTACTATTTTGAATCATTATGTGAATCTGTTCTGCACAAAACCTCTGTTTTTCAAATATCTGCTGGTTTTGTCAGCAAACCTTACCATGACTAGAAATGGAAAGATGGCATATGTCAAAATTCATGAACTTTCGTGGCAATGCAACTTTATCATACATACAAAATAAACATTAATTTAAAAGACTAGTGTTAGGTTTTTAGGTTGAAAGATTCTATGACATGTAATTTTGTTCTGATCCATAATCAGATGTCCAAGATGCAGCTCAAAAGAAAGAAGTATGGAGTTTCAATTGCCATTCGATTGAGTCTCGATCAATCAAGGCAATGCTTTTGTAAGACCTTCAATCGAGTCTCTCGATCAATCAAAGCAAGTTTCTTAATAATTCTCAATTGTGACTTGCTCAGTTAAGATACAAGAAACCAGAAATCTAACTTGTTTTAATTGAGTTTGTGTTGCCTTGTACTTTTTTGTGTCATACATTCAAAGTTACAAACATATAAAAGACACTTTATAGCACAACTACAATTAAGGTTGTAAAGTTGAATTTATTCAACTATGTGTTGGCTTTATTCCGTGCCAAATTTGCTTGTAATTTAGCATTTATAAACCTTGTATTTAGGTGGGAATAATTTAAGGGTTGTATGTGAGAGAGTGTGAAGAATTGATCAAGTGTGTGCATCAAGAGGAAACTCGCGACTAACTCACGAGTGGTGCCAGAATGTGTCACACGTGTGGAGCATGAAGAAAGTTGAAGGGACAGGACAGTTGGATCACTACAGGACAAAAAGTACAATCTGGCCATTCTGTTATCTAGCGACTGGAACTCACAACTCATCCCAGTCGCGAGTGACTCGCCAGTGCACCTTGTTTTGCTGAAAATGACTTTTCACATTCCTTCTTATACCCTACTATAAATACCCTTATACCCACGAAATGTAGAGGGCTTCTAGAGAACAACAAGATTGATTCATCCACAATCTTATATATTTGATTCTCCAAATTCCTCTATTCTCACCCTCTCCATTGTCATACCCTTGAGAGGAACTTAAGTCAAATCCTTACCTTACCATATTCATAGCAGTGAGAAGGTTCTTGGTGTTTGGGAAGCAGTTCAAGAGAGAACCAATTCATTTTGGTTGATGCAATGAGCTTATTGCGGGATTCGATAAGTTAGAGAAGACAAGATTAGCTGTAATCCTGTTGGAGCAAGAAGCTTAGGCTTAGAGGGTCTATTGCTATTTATGTATTCTAACTGATTTTCTAGTGGATCATTTTACTACTTGGAGGGCGACAGAGAGGTTTTTTTCCGAATTCTTCAGTTTCCTCTTCGATAACACGTGCTGGAACAATCTTGCATTTGCTTCTCTCTATCCCTTACTCTTTACTTTTAGTTTCTGCTGTGTTGTGATTAAATTATGGCTTAGAGTAGTTTGCATATTTGGGTATAGCTTATATTTATCATTCCGCACATATATTGTTTGAGTATAAGCTTGCTTTGGTAATTTTGTAATTGGGGCTCTAAACATTCACTAGTGTTTTACACACTAAGTGAACTTTCAATTGGTATCAGAGTGGGTACACTTTGAAGGATTTCTATATCCTAAGTGTGATCCTTGACCCCTAGGATGGATAGGTCTCAATCCCTCAATGCACCTCCCTTCTTTAATGGGAGTAATTATGCATTTTGGAAAGTGTGTATGCGTGCATTTTTGTGCTCCATTGCTAAGAGTGTTTGGGATGCTATTGAAAATGGTTGGACAAGGCTAGAGGCTGCCAAATCTACTTGGGATAAGCAGCTCTCACGGTGGCTAATGCTAATAGTAAAGCTCTTAATGCTATATTTTGTGGTGTCTCACCGGATGAATTTCATAGGAATTCTCATGTGTTAATTGCCAAGGAGGCATGGTAAATTTTGGAGACCACCTATGAAGGCACCAAGAAGGTGAAGGATACCAAGTTTCAAATGCTTACTACTCGGTTTGAAGAATTGAAGATGAGCGAAGATGAATCATTCAACTCATCCTATGGAAAGTTGAATGAAGCGGTAATCGGAAAATTGAACTTGGGTGAGAAGACGAAAGACTCCAAAGTTGTAAGAAAGATCCTTCGATCATTGTTGGATAGCTTCTGAGCCAAGGTGACCGACATTGAGGAGAGCAAGGATCTTGATGAGATAAAGGTCCAAGAACTTATCGGTTCTTTTCAAACATATGAGTTGTCTCTACCATCTCAAAGGAAGAGCAAATCCTTGCTCTTAAGACGATCAATGAGAGAATTGAAGCTCAAGATTCCTTGGATGATGATGAGGTTGAAAGAGAGGTGGCATACCTTGCAAAGAGCTTTCGCAAGTTCTTGAAATTCAAAAAGGATGGGAAGTCCTTTGAGAAAGGAAAATCCTCCAATTTCAAGAAAGACAAGAAGGACTTCAAAAAGAAGGATTCCAAAGACTCTTCTCCTTCTTAAGCAGTCACTTGTTATGAGTGTAAAGGGCATGGTTATGTGGAGAAAGAATGCCCCACCTATTTAAAGGCAAAGGGCAAAGTCTTTGCCACAACCCTTAGTGATTCAGATAACTCAAAATCTAATTCTGAGGAAAGCTGTGATAGGGAAGGAAACTACTTTGCTTTTATGACCATTGCACCTGTAGATTCTTCAGAAGATTTGAGCAATCTAGTAGAAGAGCTCGATGAACATACCAAAGTGGAATCTATGGGTGTTGGAGATGATTCCGATGATTAAGAAGAAGAATGCGTCTACAAAGGAACAAAGAGATTGCAAAAATCCTACAATGCCCTTCTTGAGAAGAGTGGAGAATATGCAAGAGTGGCTAAGGCAACCATTAGAAAGATGAAGAAAGCCGAATAAGATTACAAAAGCATTCTCATGTGGTACAAAGAGACCAAGTGGGAAGTTGAAGGGCTAAATGAAGAGCTAATGAATGCCTATTCTAGGATAAAGTTTCTTGAGTTTGAGGTTATTCAAGCAAATGCCAAAGTGGAGCGTGTTGCTTCCAAGAAACTTGATGAGGTGCGTGCCTATCAAAAGCCCTCTTCGGATAGAAGTGGCTTAGGGTATGTCGGAGTAAATAGCTCAAGCTCTCAAGTGTCTAAGGAGATGAAGTTTGTCAAGGCCAAAGAACCATTGGTATCACCTCCTCTTGTTGAAAATGTAAAAGTTGAAAAGAAGCCAAATGTGGTGATTCAAAAGGTTTTGACAAAGTCTCCAAATCCAATTGTGGCTAAGCCCAAGGCAAAAGGAAAGTCTCTTCCTAAGCCACAAAAAAGTCCTCAAACACAACACTATTGTCACCATTGTGGAATCCGAGGACACATTAGGCCAAATTGCCACATGCTTCAGGCATTGAAGAATGTAGGTCTTTAAAAGCCAAGAAGACAAGGAAAGGGCAACGGGAACCCCAAGCAATCAAAAGGGCGAGAAGTAGAAACCGTTATGAGTGATGTGATGAAGATGATTGACACCATCACCTCATGTTTGGCCAACTTCACCCTAAGGTTTGAGAATCGTGGTTCAAGTACCCAATCCTCAAAGGATATCACCCTAAATGCACGTGCCGTGTGGGTGAGGAAGGGTACTCATGCATGAGCATTATAACATGTTCGTGCATTAATTCTTTCCATATGATGTGACATTGTTGGTTGTTTGCTTATTTTACATTCTAGCATGTTTTTACTGTTTTTGTTTTTCTATAAGTTTTGGTTGTTTGTTGTTTGTTTTTTATCATTCTTTACTTGCTTTGTGTCAAAAATCCAAAAACACATAAAAAGTATAAAATTCAAAAAGTTTGATCGGCATTGTTGTATATTGTCACATGCATGTTTAGCCTTGTATCTCCATACTTATGGCTTTATGCATTAATGAGCTTAGCTTGTTCTTTATGCACTTGTATCTTTGTGGGAAACATCTTGAAATTTATGTGATTGTTGTAAATAGATTTTCAAACTTGTCATGAATGATTAGTCAATAGTTTTGTTAATCTTGAGACATGCATAGACTTGTGCCTATATCTCTTCCTACTTATTTATTTATTTATTTTTGCTTAAGAGCTCAACTAATGTTAAATCTCGAAAAGAGATAATGAGCTGAAAAAGCCGTCGCACATACTAGTATTTGATTGGGAAAAAGGGAAAGCGACATGTATTGAAATATATGGTGCCTAAAAGCCAAAGGCTTACTCATCAAATTGTTATATCAAAAATTTCAGACATTGATCTCAAAATGAGATGTAAAGATCAAAATAAAAGAAGCCAAATGAAAAGCTTCAAAGACATGTAATCAATTTTTGTGGGAGGTCATATATGTTCATGTCTACAATTGAGATTGGTCATTCAACTTAGTGCTAATTGTGTATGACGCGGTTGAATTAATCATTGAAGTTTCATGTTAGACTAAGGACTATCTCACATTTGATACCCACCTACATCACACATGTCTATATTCAATGAATGCCTTATTTATTTGTGTGATTATACTTGATTAAATGTGATGTACATACTCAAGCATATGTTGATCAAACCCAAAAAGATTTTTGAGTACTTTAGTTGTTTTTGGAAAGTGTTTTGTTTTCAAAATTTTCAAAAAAAAAAAATCAAAATTTTTTTCAACTCTGCCTTTTGGCGTCTCACTCGTGAGTCACGAGTTTTCAAGGCTCAGTCGCGAGGTTGCCCAAAATGGTTCATGACTCTTTGGTGAGTAGGACTTTAAGTCGTGAAAAACACTTAGAAAATTTTTCAAAAATCTAGGTTTTTGACTATTTGGCGACTAATTTTTGCAACTCATTCGCGAGTCGCGAGTTCATCCAGAGGCGTTCACGACTTACTAGCGAGTGGAAGTCCTAGTCGCGAAAAAGACTTGGATAATTTTTTCAAATTCTGGTGCAAGGGATTTTGGTGTCTTAGTTTGGTGACTCACTCGCGAGTCAGTTGAGTCGCGAAAATCGTGTGTTTTGCACAAATAGGGTCAAAACTCAGACAGTTTTTCAAAAACTTTTCGATTTCCCTCTCATCACATGCCTTTCTCTTTGTCTTCTCCGCCTCTCCCTCTCTTAAAATTGCCATTTTCACTCCAAAAACCTCTATTTTCATCTTCAATCTTCACTAAAAATCCTTGAAAAGATATGGGTTTTCACTTATTTTCATTCTATTTCAAGTTTAAAGCCCTATTTCCTATGGATTTGTTGTGTGTGTTGAGATATTGAGATATGGTTGATAAACATGGGTTTTTGTTGGTTGTGATGAAATTGTTGTATTGGTTTTGTTGAGGATGATGGTATAATGCTTGTTTTACATGATTTATATGTTTTTATTACATGCTCATGCATTATACTATGATTTGTGTTGTGCATATGTAGGTGATAAAATGTCTTTTTAGATGTTTTTGTGTGCATTTTTGGACCCCATTGAGTACAAAAATTTTGGGGATAATCAAGTTTCCTTGTTTTGAAACATCTAATGATTATGTGTTTTCACACTTTGCCCTTTGCATGTTTTCATGCCCTATATGCACACTTTTTCATATGATGTGCACACACACAATCTTTGACATGTTAAGTGACTAATGCCATGATTATATCATGCTTTGATGTTTAGCATCTTCACATGTCAATTTTGTTTGAATTGCTCTTTAAATTTCAGATTTTAGGGTTTAATTCGTAGTTTATTTGTTTAGGTACTAACTTGTTACTAATCAAGTTTGTTACCAACTATTGTGCTCTGTTTTTGTGGTATTTGCTCCTGTGTTTTTTCCATTCTTCAACAAATCACCGTGTTATTTATTTTCCGCTGCATATTAGTTTATTTGGTAATTTATTGGTGCCTCCAGGATTTGCATATAATTTGACCTAATTAATCAACTTGGGTAATTGAATTAATTAACCGAGATCAATCTATATCCCAACAATATCAATTTTCTAAACACAACACAAAAAGTGCAATGTATTTTAGACGGGATTTTGATTTGATATTTGTAATAAATCCCACCCTGTTTACTTGTTTACTTAATTTGTGACAACTATTCTGTGGTCTATAGAGAAGGAAAAAAAAAAAAAAAAAGATAAGAGAATGGGTGGTTATTTCCATTTTAAATCTTTTATCTTTTATTTTTATTGTCTTCTCTAAAAATGCAAAAATCATAGGTGAATCCTTCATGACTACCTTTGATATTTCAAACATGAGATGAAACAAACAATCAAGCCAATGTTCATTTTAAGTTGATATCATGAGATACTTTGTAGGTAGGAAAGGGATCTCAAAGTGCCACACATTAAACTGCCCGATGAATTAACACAACAGATCCCTATTATTATAGATCAACCACTAATCAAAATAAGCTAGACACATAAGTTGGAGTACGTTACAACTTAGTTTATTTATTGAATGAAACCATAGCATTTTAAGACTTTCCAAAATAAATATAAATTTGTGAACAAACTTATCAAAAAATTGCTTTAATCTCAAGATGGTTTAGTTCCGTATGGCACCATAGAAAAACTCTAAATTTGAGACTCCAATTTTACTTGTGAGTTGTGGCTACTCATTTAAAATGTTAGGTTTTTAGTATTGCGTCCATGATAAATTTCCATATATTTTGGGTTTTATTTGTACTGTGATTCCTGGGCAATGATGGCTAGAGTTGAAGCTGCAAAAAGAGTCCTAATCAAAGTGTTTTGGATGAGCAAATTCAGAACAAGGTCGATCAAAAGGAAAACATGTTGATATGAATCCAAATGACCAACAATAAATTTAAAAAAAAAAAAAAAGGGTTAGGTTATCTGAATCCGAATCTTTGCTTAATTTCATGAAACCTGTTGATCAACAACAATGTACTAACAGTTCAAAAATGGATTTCAAACACGTTTCCCTACTATTTTTGGGACAATTGTTATAAGTGACAACTGAAGCTTTTTTATTTTTATTGTTAGATATTGTTTGAACATTTACAATTTTGAGATTTGAGTTGTATTATTTGAAGTAGAGTCGAAAGAATCAAGGAAAGAGACTAAAAAAGTGAAGTGAAATGGTTAAATGAGTTCTAGACGTGTTCTGTTTATAGTTCCAACATAGAGATCATGACGAGCTTCCTAAACAAACGGTCTTTGTAGATTTTGCAAAGTGGCTATTGGTGTTGCGCAAAGGTTGATGATGAGGGTGAAGTGGGGTTGGCTTAAAGGCCTTTGTGGTCGTGCTGTCACTCCCAAATTTGTTGGGAAACAATGGCTGGTGCCTGGTAGCCTCATTGGCAGTGGCAACTGACAAGGTCCTCCATTTTCCATAATAAAAAAAGGGTTGCAGAATAAAGCATCAACCTTGTCAATGCTGATAGCATTTATAATGTACAGGTAGTGCTTAATTTGATAAGTAAAAGTGGAGCCAGCGACTTTATCATACATATAAAATAAGTAACGTTTTATTTTTTTTTCTTTAAAAAAAGAAAAAAAAAATGCTATTGCTAATGTTTTCATCCTTATAAGAATTGAAACATAGATTAAATTTTCGTTATTTTGACAGTTTTTTTTTTTTTTTCAATTCCTTTATAATTTCTTATTTTGTGTTGGTTTAAACTTTAAATAGATTTTTTTTTCTCAAACTTGCAGAGCATGGGCTTTAGATAAGAGGTTCGACTCTTTCTAAAGTGAAGCATTGACTATAATTCTTGTACATAGAACAAATCAAGATAAGAATATAGTCAATTTTGATCAGCCATAGCTTTATTTGCTAGAAATAAATTTTCTTCCCTACCAAAAGTCCAACTTATTTTAGAAGGAAATTTCATTGATTATTACTACTTGTATACAAAATTCAAGGATCATTAAATTGGAATAAGTCCCTCGTTGACCTAACCAAGTGGCTACGTATAAATGTATTACTAGGATGAAATTTCAAGGATCATTAAATTGGAATAGGTCCTTAGGACCCTCACTAACCCAACTTTCTTCCATGTAGACTAACGTTGTGTACACTCCAATTTTTTCTGCATTTCATAATGATAGATTGGGGAAAGTGTCATATCCAAGTCCAACATGCTTGAAAGTTGTAGTTGAGACCATGGCCCAAAAACTTTACTATTCCGTGTGAAAAATTAAACACTCAATTGATGTAACAGGAGACAATGGAATTTGATACCGTATATACTGGGGTTTGTTCTTGATGCATGAATAGTCTAGAATGGAAAACCTTTATGTTCCCACAATTTTTTTAGCAAAATGTTACTTGCTTTTACTAGTGGATAAGGAAGTAATTTTAATGATTGAGTTTAATTAAAACTAATAACACTCTGTCACCTTTTATTTGTTGTGAAAATATTGTGAACATAGCACTTTTCTTCTTTTAAACAAAATGTCCGTTTAAAATGTCCCACTATGACTTGAGTAGTTGCTCATTATTCATTCATTACTAAGAGGCAATTTGGAGTGATATGAAAGAGGACGAAAAGTGGAGATACTACTTGGAGGGCTATAGAACGAGGTAATGTGCAAAATAGTAGTGCAAAAGGATTGTATATAGTTAGTTAGACAACGTTTGAAATAATAAAGGAAAATAGCATCTCGAGTTTTAGAAACTCGAGATCCTATTAGAACTTGAGTTCAAAAGACTCGCGTTGCGAGCGTGAAAATGCCATGTAGATCTCGAGTCTTTAAAACTCGAGTTTCATGCAAAAAAAATTCACCTATAGTGGCGTTTTTAAGTCTTACAGTGACGTTTTAAAGCCCTATAGTGGCGTTTTTCTGCAAAAATTTTTTGTAAGTATATGTTTAGGGAGTCCTATAGTGGCGTTTTTAAGCCCTATAGTGATGTTTTATAGACCTATAGCGGCGTTTTTATTCAATTTGTGGAAATCGAGTTTTTAAAACTCGATTTTCAGCTTGATTTTTTCCCACTTTCACCTAATCCACATACAAATCGAGACTTAAAAACTCGATTTTTATCTTGGAACTCGAGTTTTAGACACTCGAGATGCTAGTTTTCAACATTGTTTTGAAACTTGACAATTAACTAAATTTTTTAATATTTATTGTTATTTTGAAAAAAAATTCCCTATCAGAGGCACAAGACTGGGATTGCTACTATAAAAAAGCGTGCGATTTGTAACATTTACTTACATCATAAATAAAATCACTATCAATTAGTATTTCTTTAAAACCGTGATCATCATATCATGTACGCTTCTCTGAGATTAATAGCCCTTACTTTAACCATTTTCCTTTGGTTGCTCACTGCCGGCTCTGAGATTCGTTTCATCGAAAGCGAGCGACACGCCCTTCTCAACTTCAGGCAACATCTTATCGATCCTTACTGACCGGCTTGCCTCATGGGCCGCTGCTGATATGGATTGCTGTCACTAGGTCGGTGCTCAATACAAAGCTTATTGGAGGTCCAGATTTGGTGGTAAGATAAATCCTTCTCTGCTTGATTTGAAGCATTTGATTTACTTGGATCTCAGTGGCAATATTTTCAATGGGACTCAAATTCCCAAATTCCTCGGCTCAATGGGGGAGTTTAAGATATCTTAATCTCTCCAATGCGGGATTTGGGGGATTGATTCCTCATCAACTTGGGAATCTCTCTAATTTGCAATATCTCAATCTTGGAGATAATAATTTATACGTGTTGAACCTTCAATGGCTCTCTGCTCTTCCTTTACTACAACACCTTGATTTGTCAAGCAACAGTTTCTCTGGTAGTATTCCAGCATCCATTGGATCTTTGATTAATCTTGAGTCTTTGCATCTATACAACAACAAATTCTCCGGAAAACTTCTATCCTTGTTGAAAAATTGTAAAGACTTGTTAACTATTGATATTGGCGAAAATGAATTTGTTGGGAGCATACTCTAAGTGGATTGGACATAGACTTTCAAGCTTGATGATTCTCAGCCTTCACTCCAATAATTTCTATGGTCAAATACCGGATGAAATTTATGCTCTAACTTCACTCCAAATCCTTGACCTCTCACATAATAAGCTGTTTGGAAGCATACCTAAATGCGTTAACAATTTTAGTATGATGGCCAGAAATAACAATTCAAATCATCCCCTTTTTTTGTCTGTTCAGTCAACAACTTATACTTCTAACCCTTTTGAAAGTGAATTTCTTGTGATTAAGAGAAAGTCTCTTGAGTATTCCACCACACTTCGACTGGTAAATATTATAGACCTTTCCAACAACAATTTGAGTTGTCTATGTCCTTAATTATGCAGCATTAAAAAATAATAAATAAAAAAAATAGCAATGTGTTGGTGACACATTGTTTTGCAAGTAACAGGCTTGAATTGGAGCTTGTATTTGATTGTGACAAATCTTTTTTCATGAATCCCAACTTTTTACAGTGAGTTCATTCTAAATGTAAAGAGAGCTTTTAACATACTGAATTTATTGATTAAAAAAGTTCATAATTTGTGATATTTTGATCCAACTCTTTATACTTTTCGCTTTGAGATTTGTTACATTTGTATCCCTTTCATTAAGTCTCTTCATTGCACATAACAAGAATCTGAATTGTAATCTCATAAATATCTGTCTGTATCTATTTGAGTGGGTACATAGACGTGTATGTGTATGCTGATAAAATTAGGTTTGCTGAAGCGGGGTTTGGGTCTAGGTGAAATGAGATTTTGTTGAACTGGTGATTTACCCAATTGTGATACGTAGAAGTTGTGGGGTAAATTTAATTCTCTGTGGTGTTTTGTTGGGAATCTAATATTGTTTGCAATGATTTAACAATGATTTTGTTCAAATCTGTTTGGTATGGTAGAAGATAGTCAACTAAAAAAAAGAAAAAGAAAAAATTGCAATTAAAGATAGCACCCTCTTTGTTTCTCTCTATCAACATTAGGGTCAATAACATGTGTACTTTTATATGCTTGAAACTCAAAGTGGCGATTAGCTCCATACAAAAAAATAAAATAAAAAATAAAGTGGAGATTAGAACCCTAGAATTTGAATGCAGGTTTTGAATTCTTTTTTTTTTTTTTTTTTTGCTAGGTAAATAGGGGGAAGAGGACTTGTGGGGTTCAAACCTTAGTATTCAAGCACAACAGGAGGGTTTTTTGTTGTTTTGAGATTTTCATCAATTTAATGTGCTCATGTTTATTAATAATGTCATCATGAAAGCTATAGTTTTGTTTGGGTTGCTCTTGATACTTTTAAGTGCGATTTTATTATTAACTGAAGTTATGTATATATAGCAATAAATTTGAACAATCTTTCAGATTTGGATTTCAGAAACAGAAATAGTAAAAATGATCTTGAGATTGCATTTGCATTTGGTTGAGTGATTTTGGAAAGTCTTTTCTTAAAACTTTTCTTGAATCTAAATTTTAGACCCCTTTTGTTGAAATTTTAGGAAGTCTTTTTTTTTTTTTTTTTTTTGGTGACACACTACTTAACCCAAAAGCTAAAGGAAATGGGTTTGGGAAATTGAGCTCAATAATGTTATATTAATTTGTTCTTTGTTTCTTGTCCATATGGGACTTCCACTTGTATGTGTATATGCAACAATTTTTTTTTGCTTCTTAAATTTTTTATGGTGTCTTCTTTCTTCTTCTTTTTGGTAAGACGTTTCTCTAAACATGTATGATCCAGTTGCACAGTTATCATTTGACCCTCCCTTTTGTTCTAATACTTGTGCAGCAAGATCAATTCTTTACTCAACACAAATTGAGTATGAGAAGCTTTGTACTTTCTGTATCTTAAAGTGTAATTGTTAATTATATTTCACCACCAGAGGCTTTCCTAAGAAGAATTCCGGCACGATTTAATCCAAAAAGATAAAACTGTTCTTTTGTTTTCTAGGACAAGATGAAATTGAGCCTTCAACCAACCAGAACTTTGGTCTCTCTTAAAGAATCTTACATTTGTCAACACATTTGCTTATGGAAGTCTTGTTCCCAAGGCTTAAATATGGCCTGTAGATGAAACTGATTATTTACAAGCTCATGAAGAAGAGCTAGAAGTTTTGTTTCAATTTTGCGTATGGTGTTCCACTTAGCTTCAGTTACAATTATGATCCAGTAATTCAGTTTTTGAATTACATTGACAATGGAAACTTCGCTGTTAATGGTGTGCGGGCCAACGTCCCACTTATACTCCATCAGGTAAATTTGTCTTTTTTTCCCCTGTTAAGAAAAGTGTTCATCTAAAATCATCCATGAGTAAAAAATTTATCTTATTGGTTCATTATAAATTTCTAGCTGTTTTGATTTTTGTACGTTCTCTTGAAACCATAAATTGTTCTGCCTACCTGAATCCCCGGACAGATGTATTGGATTTCTAACGATCAAATCAATAATGCTTCTAATTGAGACTTCCTTGGATTTGGCAACCAGGACTCCTTGATAGATTTCTCCTTTGCCCATTTCTTGACCTTGTAGCACATTCAATGTGAAATGATTTACTCTTTCTTAGTGGAATTATGTAGGCATCAATGTGCATTTCCAGATAACCTTGACATCGTTCCTGCATTTTGCTCTTAACCGGTGCTATTTCTAACTTTGTACAGATGCGTTCATGATTCATCCTGCCCTTCATGAGAACTTAAATGTTTGATAAATTTAACCCCCAAAAAAAAAAAAAAATATATATATATATATATATATATATATACTAAACCTTGAACTCATTGTTTTTTGGAGACTTTTCAATTTCATTCTCTGTCCTGGAACTATCTTTAATGTAGAGCTCCTTGATCATGTTACTTCAGAAACGAAAATGGATTTTGTTCTCTTAGTACTTACATATGATTTTGTATATCACATGCCAGAATTGCATCTTAGGAACTGAAGGATTAAAATATCATTTCTTATATTTAAATTTCATTTAACAGTAATGGCTTGCTGATTATGACATAATTACTTAGTTTTCTCTATGATAGATTATTGCTTGCTCATTTCAATAATATTTCCTCCAAATGCTGACCACTCTTCTCATGTTGCAGATTGCTTTGCTCATTTTGGCCAAAATATTGTTTTTGGCCTTTTTCTTTCACCTTCCTCACTCTCCTGCAAATCCTTTGTTTATCTCTTAATATGGAGCAAGTGGAGATTACGCTGGCTGTATGGATTTAGCATATAGGAAAGCTATTGATGATCATGTAGATGTACTTGACTGTCTTGTTCAATTGGCAAAGGATGGACTCTGTTTAGATATACTATTATTTTTTTTGTAAGCATTCCTGCGGCGTAATATAATTAGGTGGAATACTATTGATGATCATGTAGATGTACTTGACTGTCTTGTTCAATTGGCAAAGGATGGACTCTGTTTTGATTTACTATTAATTTTTTTGTAAGCATACTTGCATAATATAATTAGGTGGAATGGTAATTATATTGGTCAAATTTGGTCTAGGGGGGCTCTAGTGTGCAGAACCATCTTCAACTCTTGCACAGGACATTGCAAAGGCCAAGGAACTCTTGAAGCAGAGAGGAGGTGACATTGGCTATCAAAGACTTTGTTATGACGTTTTTGAGGAGCCAAAGTAATTTTATGACATTTTCAATATATATCACATCTTGGGGTACAAATTGTGGATTTGAGGAGATACAATTTGGTTGCTATATAAAATTTTGATTGTTGTTTGAAACTAAAAATACAAGACTTTTTGGATGAGCATATGTTGAAAGGAACATAACTTGGATATGCAGTACTTATTTATAGAGAACCTTATGAGTTATGACTGATTAAATTGACTCGATTTATTTGGTAGAGTAAAACAATGAACATATGTAATTGGTATTAGTTACCCCTGTTCACTAGCAGTAACAGTAAAAGAAAATGACAATTAAATCAGGTGACATCGATGGTTTCATCATATGTGTCATATTCAATAACCTGAGGTTGTTGTGCTGCTTCTACAGATACCAAAAATCTTCAGCTTGGAAATTGTTTTTGCTTTGGGTTCAAGAATAGGGTACATCTTATCCTAATGCCATCCTATCAAAACCCGAAAAATCACAAGCTATCCATAAAAACCAAGACAAAATAAGTTGTAAAAGACAATAATGATAAAAGTGACGCCTTGTCAAGAATAACCTAATAATTATTTTATGCCTTTTTTTTTTCCAATTAGATAGGACTTGCTAGCATAGAGTTTTTACCATACCAACACAGAAGCAAGTCTCTATAATCCATCTATATTTTGAATGTACGGTAAAGTTTCACTGTCACAAAAGCTAGTGAATTTCGACACGTATACCATCTTTTCCATTTTTAGTCAAGGTTTGCTGACAAAAGCAGAAGATCAGTGAAAAACTAGTTACAAATATATATTGGCATGGATCACAGGATGAACAAATATAGTTACAAAAAGCTAGTGAATCTCGCAAGAGAGGACCTGCTTATTAAGTTTTGGACTTCTCAATGAAAATTTATTTTGTTAGCAAACGAGTTATGCATAGCTGTTGTCTAAACTTTGTTTCTAGCAATTATCAACTAAGCCTCTGAACTCAATGTTTCATTGATCTCAACCGCAAACTCATGCTCATAGCTCTACCCATTCGTTTGTGGGGAAGTTTGTGAACAAGTGTCAAGACAATTTCAGAGTTAATTACTAATCTGTTGCAACCCTTTGATCTAGTTGCCAATATGTTGTGATGCCAAATGTATTTCCACATGAATTCGTGGCAAAAGCATTACTTGCTTTGTAAAATATCAGTGTATATCAGAATGTGAATGTTTGAATGAACGGTGGTTCAACTCATTGAGCTCCATTTGTTTTTCTCTAAGTTCTATAATATTTTTTATGCATTTCTGTGTTGTTTGCATCACAAGTCAATAAACTTTAATTAATAACAAACAGCTAGTTAATTCTCAAAGAGTGGACCTCTTTGTTAAGTGTTAAACTTCTCTACCAAAATCTAGTTTGTTCTACAAATTGTTATCACAATTCCAATCGTTCATTTTTTGAATGAATTTTTTACAGCAGGCCAGGATATTGATTGTATTAGGGAAGGCAGTGTACAATTAGTCCTAAGTTTCTCCAAATATAAAATTCATGCAATTTGTTCATGTGGGGTCAAAGAATTTGACAACTCCGGCCCACTTTATACTAAGCTCAAGGCCCACGCCAAGGAGGAAGAAATGGCTGAGGACGAATGAAGAAAGCCCAAATGGCCCAGAAACATCGTCAAGGACAATCCTATTCTCGGCCAACCCAGATCCTAGAAGGGAAGAACGGCACGCCATCGACGACAACCTCCCAAAGCATCACAAGAAAAAGGACAAGTACCGTAGGATAGCCATGGGAGCATGGTGTAGGAACAGTTCAAGGAGAAACTGTCACCTCCAGATTAAATGCCCACAACTAACGTTCTAGCCGCATTAATGAGGAAATGACCCCTGAACAGTGTGGTCTTGTTTGCTGCAACTCACAGAAGGTTTGGGAAGGTGGTTGATGGGACAAGCACTCGAGTAGTGACCTGCATGATCAACAGATGGAGGGCCAAGATCGACTGGAAAGGGATATATAATGTGAGAAATCCTCCAGGAAAAGGGGATCGAGAATTAGAAGGAGAATACGGTAGCAATTTGCATGATCTTAGAAACCTTTGTAACCAAGCACTGAAGAAAAAATAAGAACACTAATTTCCTCAGAAGAAATGCCAGAGGACAGAATTTCATACTTTAGCCTACGTTCTTGTTATTCAACCCACTCATAACCATGTCTAGTTGTTGTAACCCTTACTAAGGCCTAGTTCTTAAACTCATTCTCTATAAATTTATTGTATTGGGCTAGTTGGGCTTGAGTCCACTCATCTAACAGAAGAAGTGCTCAAACCCAGTCTCTACAATTGGCACCGTCTGTGGGAAAAACTTGTGCATTAGTAAGGGCAACAATCAAGCATGGTAGGATCAGGCCCTCATCAAGCAGGCTCCCATCAGCCCGAACCGACTAGATCCCAACAACAGAGTAACTTTCCTAACCCTGAGCGTGATCGAAATGAAGAGAATGGAAGGTTTCGAAAGGGAAGTGTGCACACCACTCAAACCAGCAAAAGCTATTCTCGTGTGGGCAGTTACGTGCTCCAGAGACAAAATAACAACCGGGCCATGCAATCAAAAGAAGTTAGGAGTCATGTATCCCAGAGACAGAATGATAAGCAAGCCATGCAACAAGAGATAGACGATTTGAAGAGAAAGCTGCGCCATGCACAATGAAGGCGATCTCATTCTAGGGCTGACATGCCCTCCAATGATGAAAGTGATGACGACTATAAGCAAAGATCGAGAACTCCTCCAAGCGAGACTTTCTCTCACGAAGAAGAGCACTACTGGAGGCTTGAATGTAAAAGCCCATCTCCTAGGGGCTTGGGAAACGATGCCATGAGCAAGGTACTAAATCAACTCTCCAAATCACCTTTCACACGCCACATAGAAGGGGCTACACTTCCTCGACGATTCCAGCATCCAACCTTCGCCATTTATAACGGCAAAACAGACCCCATGGAGCATGTGAGCCAGTTTAACCAAAGGATGGCTGTCCATTCTAAAAACAAGACACTGATGTGCAAGGTTTTCCCTTCTAGCTTGGGACCAGTGGCGATGAGGTGGTTCAATGACTTAAAGACGAATTCTATAGATTCATATAGGCAGCTAACCCAAGCTTTTGGCTCCCGTTTCGTTACATACAACAAAGCTTCTCGGCCCTTGAGTGCTTTATTGTCATTATCCATGCATGATGGAAAAACTCTAAAGGCCTACTCAGACAAATATTGGGAGATGTATAATGAAATGGACGACAATTTTGATGATGTCACCATCAACACCTTCTAAAATAGTCTCCCAGTCGAGCACGACTTGAGGAAGTCTCTAACTAGCAAGCCTGCCACCAGTGTGCGCCAACTAATGGATCGGATCGATAAGTATAAATGAGTAAAGGAGGACCAGCTGCAAGGTAAGGGAAAAGAGAAGGTTATCCCTCAAGAGATGAGGGATTTCGGGTCAGACCGATATAACAGTAACCGCCCGAGGAGAGATTTCTAGGGCAATCCCAAGTAACCAACACACAGACTGTCAATACTGTATTCCGAGAACCAGTACATCGGGTGTTGAAGAAAATTAAGAACGAGCCGTACTTTAAGTGGCCGAATAAGATGGCGAGAGAGTCCACGAGGCGCAATCAGAACTTTTATTGCCAATACCACCAGGACCACGGACATACCACGGAGAACTGTAGGAACCTCTGGAACTATCTAGACCAGCAAGTCAGAGAAGGAAAGCTGAAGCACCTTCTGCATCATCCCAGTGATCATCAAGGCCAGACCCATCAGGAACTCCAAAGAGATACCGCCCTAAGGCCACCCGTAGGGACAATCAATGTAATCTTGGCCACGCCAGGAAGAACAGGCACGCGCCCTTCACAAGTGTTATCTGTGGCTCAGCGGCTTGCCGAGGAGTCCCGACCAGAGCCAAAGAGGGCCAGGATAAATTTTCAACCAATCTTGAGTTTTTCAGAAGAAGACAAGATCGGAACCACCCAGCCCCATGACGATGCGCTGTTGATCACTCTCAGAATCAGGGACTACGATGTGAAAAGAGTGATGGTGGATGGTGGTAATGGGGCCGAGGTTATGTACCCCGACCTCTATAAGGGGCTGAGGTTAAAACTGGAAGATTTGATGCCCTATAACTCTCCTTTGATGAGCTTTGACGGTAAGCTTGTCATTCCAATGGGCATGATTAGGCTACCCATCCAGACCGGCTTAGAGATAATGAAGGTGAACTTTATCGTGGTGGACACCTACTTTCCCTATACAACCATCGTCGGTAGGCCCTAGCTCCATACCCTAGGCATTGTTGCCTCCTCATTACATTAAAAGGTAAAATTCCCATCAGGGGACCTGGTTCTTGAAATCCGTGGTTGCTAATCCACGGTAAGGCAGTGTGTGGTGGCTGCCATCTCACATCGGCTCGATGCAGAGTCTTCGGCCTCTACTGAAAAGAATTTATAGCAATCAAGAGACCCGGTGATGCCTCCTGATACAGCTGCCAAGGAGGCGAAATGCGAAGATCTAGAGGAGGTGGTTATTGGTGGTGACCCGGAGAAGTTCTTTCAGGTAGGAGCTCAACTGCCTCTTTAGGAGAAGGAGGAGTTGATTGAGTTTCTCAAAAGAAATATTGACGTATTTGCATGGGATGCTTGCGATGCTCCTAGAATTGATCTAGCCTTCATCTAGCACCATCTCAATATCAACTCGTCCATCACTCCCAAGAAGTAGCCACCCTGTCACCCATCAAGAGAGCACGCCAATGCGATTAGGGACGAAGTGGCGAAGTTTAAGCGTGTAGGGGCTATCAAAGAGGTTTTTTTATCCCGAATGGTTGGCTAACACCGTGGTGGTCAAGAAGAAAAGTGGAAAATGGCGGGTTTGTGTAGACTTCACGGACCTAAATAAAGCATGCCCAAAAGACCCATTCCTTATGCTTCGGATAGACCAGCTGGTGGATGCAACAGCAGGCCATCTTCGGATAAGCTTCTTAGATGCCTTTCAAGGCTATCATCAAATACCACTAGCCCTGGAGGATCGGGAGAAGACAGCCCTTGTGACACCTACTGGGAGCTACCACTACAAGGTAATGTCATTCGGTTTGAAGAACGCAGGGTCCACTTATCAAAAGATGATGACAAGAATGTTCGAACTGCAATTGGGCAAGAGCATCGAAATCTATGTTGATGACATGGTCGTGAAGAATAAAGTGGTGTCCGAGCATTTAGGAAACGTTGGCAGCACCTTGTTGTCTTAAGGAAGCACAAGCTGCACTTAAATGCTTCCAAATGCTCATTTGGCGTAGGATTAGGCAAATTTTTAGGCTACACGGTTACTCATACTCATAGGGGAATTGAGGTTAACCCTGACCAAATCAAAGCTATTAATTATTTAAAACCACCGCAAAATGCCTAGGAGGTCCAAAAGCTTACTGGAATGATCGCTGCCCTGAATCGATTCATTTCCAGGTCGGCGGATAGATGCAGACTGTTCTATCTCTTAATAAACAAATGGAAAGGATTTGAGTGGTCCAAGAACTGTATTGTGGCCTTCCAGCAACTCAAGGAATACCTATCCCGACCACCTATCATGTCCAGTCCTGAGGCTAACGAAGCCCTATACGTATATATTGCTGTGGCCCCTCATGCCGTGAGCTTGATGCTAATACGGGATGACAATGGCCTTCAAAAACTAGTCTATTACGTGAGCAAGTCGCTGCATGAAGCTGAGGTCAGATTCTTACCCCTGGAGAAAGCCATACTGGCGGTGGTCCATGCCACACGAAAGCTTCCCCATTATTTCCAAGCCCATACAGTGGTTGTTCTAACCCAACAACCCTTGAAGTCCGTACTTCGGACCGCTGATTACACTAGAAGGATTGCCATATGGAGCACAATTTTGGTAGCTTTTGACATCAAGTACATGCCTCAGACCTCCATAAAGGGCCAGGTCCTAGCTGACTTGGTGGCCGAATTTGCTGAACCACCAGTAGAAATAGTAGCAGAGGAGCGCAACATGGATGGAAAATCGGTTTGAGTAATCTCTACGCCAGGACCCCTATGTTGGAAGGTGTACGTTGATGGCGTAGCAAATCAAACGGGGTCCGGAGTGAGGCTAGTCCTAATATCTCTTGAGAAGATTACCATAGAGAAATCCCTAAGACTTGGATTCTTGGCCACGAATAACGAAGCCGAATATGAGGCCTTGTTACAAGGAATGGCCATGGTGCAGGAAGAAAAAGCAATAGAGATGTTCTTGGACTCGAGACTAGTAGTGGGCCAGGTAAAGGGAGAGTTAGAAGCCAGAAATGCGAGGATGCAAGAGTACTTAAGTCAGGTCAAACACTTGCAGTCAGTCTTCGATCTTTTCAACTTGTCACACGTCTCCAGAAGTGGAAACACTCATACAGATTCATTGGCCACGCTTGCTACCTCCTCGACAAGGGGTCTGCCTCAAATTATTCTTGTCGAGAATCTAGATAGAGCAAATGAGGTTGCAAAAGGCATGGTCCATATCCATGAGGTTAGAGTGGGTCCTAGCTGGATGGACCTTATAGTGAGGTTCCTCAAAGATGATATCCTGCCCGAGGAGAAATCAGAGACTGAAAAAATATAAAGAAACGCCCCTCGGTTCTGGTTGTCTGAGGACCACAAATTGTATAAGTGCTCCTATTCTGGGCCATATTTATTGTATGCTCACCCTAAAGTATCAGAATTACTGCTTGAAGAGCTGAATGAAGGGATCTGTGGGAGTCACACAGGAGGAAGGTCTCTGTCGCACCGAGCCATTACCCAGGGATATTAGTGGCTGGGGATGCAAAAGGAAGCCTTAGAATATGCTAAGAAATGTGACCAATGCCAAAAGTTTGCCCCAAATATTCATCAGCTAGAAGGGGTCCTCAACTCTTTGTCTAGTCCATGGCCATTCGCCTAGTGGGGTCTGGATATTGTAGGCCCCTTCCCCAAGGCAGCAGGAAATAAGAGATATATGTTGGTCGGCACAGATTACTTCATCAAATGAGTCGAAATTGAGCCATTGGCCAACATCAAAGATATGGATGCTAAGAAATTCATCTGGAGAAACATTGTTACACGGTTCGGGGTCCCTCATACCCTCATTTCAGATAATGGACTCCAATTTGACAGCAAAGCCTTCAGAAGATACTATTGTGAACTGGGGATCATTAACAGGTACTCAACTCCAGCTTATCCTCAAAGAAATGCACAAGCCGAGGCTATTAACAAGGTCATAGTCAATGGGCTTAAGAAGAGACTGGATGATGCCAAGGGAAGATGGGTAGAAGAGCTGCCGCACATCTTATGGACTTACCGGACTACACCACAGCGGTCATAGGGGAGACACCTTTTGCCATGACCTATGGGGCCGAGGCTGTTATCCCTCTAGAGGCAGGCTTCCCAACGTTGAGGACGAGCTCCTTCACTCCAAGTAGTAATGGTGAACTATTAGGGAAGAACCTAGATCTAATCGATGAACGAAGAGAAAAGGCAGTGATCCAGTCGGCCTATTACCACCAGAAGTTCAAGCAGGGATATGATGCCAATGTGAAGCTGAGACCACTAGCACCAAGGGACCTAGTGTTGAGGAAAGTTGTGGGAGCTGCCAAGAACCCATCTTAGGGAAAGCTGGGACCCAATTGGGAAGGACCATACCAAATTACTTCAGTAGCAGGAATAGGTACATACTACTTAGAAGATTTAGATGAGAAAGTTGTACCTCGTCCATGGAATGTAAATAATCTAAGAAGGTATTATTATTAACAAAAGCGTTTCTCTAATTCAAATTTTAAGTCCATTATGATTATATGTCTTGTATCTTGGCAACCATCTAAGTACTAGACAGAACCAAGGTCTTGCATGATCTTCAGACTCAAACCTATGGGGAAACTAGTTACTTCAAGAAAATCTAAGTACTAGACAGAATCAAGGTCTTGCATGGTCCTCGGACTCAAACCTATAGAGAAACTAGTTACTTCAAGAAAATCTAAGTACTGGACAAAACCAAGGTCTTGAATGGTCCTCGGACTCAAACCTATAGGGAAACTAGTTACTTCAAGAAAATCTAAGTACTGGACAGGACCAAGGTCTTGCATAGTCCTCGGACTCAAATCTATGGGGAAACTAGTTGCCTTCAAGAAAATCTAAGTACTGGACAGAACCAAGGTCTTGCATAGTCCTCAGACTCAAACCTATGGGGAAACTAATTGCCTTCAAGAAAATCTAAGTACTAGACAGAACCAAGGTCTTGCATAGTCCTCGGACTCAAACCTGTGGGGAAACTAGTTACTTCCAGAAAAATCTAAGTACTAGACAGAACCAAGATCTTGCATGGTCCTCGGACTCAAACCTATGAGGAAACTAACTACTTCCAGTAAGGGCTTAGATGGCAAGCAGAATCCAAATGTTGGGCAGATCCTCAGACCACAGCCTTTGAAGAAATTAGCAAGATCGAGCATTCATGCAAGTTGTGAATATAGCCTAAGTATACACTTAGTACCTCAGATCATATACTCGGCCCACACCCCCTAAAAATGTGAGCAAATGCAAACTAAGTGTCCCCTTAATGCCGGTGAGTTAGAATTTAAAGGTCTAATTTCAAATATGGTATGTACATAACCATTTTTACCCATTAGGATAACCAACTCATGGGACACGAGATTCACATTAATAATAATAATAATAATAACAATAAACACATAATGTAAAAGAAGGAATTTCATACATTTAGTCTAAAGGTCTGATTACAATGATTCCAATGTTAAAATATATATATATATATATATAATAAAAAAATAAAAAATAAAAGAGGCAAAACTAAAACAAAAGCTAGCCAAGACAGCCTATTTCTTCAGTTTTATCCTGATTCCATCCTTGGAGCCCTCATTTGGGGGAACAGTTTGGAGGAGCTGAACTGAGAGGGCTAGCTTCTCGGCATGAGAGGCCTGAGCATCAACTGTAGACTCTGCAGTCTTCTGGGGCGCTTCAAGATTTGAGCCTTCATTTGTTTCGGTCGCCCTAGAAAGCTCACTCTCCTTGGCTGGCTCGTCAGGAGCAGTTATGGCCAGAGTAGCTTCAAGCCGAGCAATCTCAGTCTCCTTAGGAGCAACCTCAGCCTCAGAGCTAGCGGGGACAGCTTCCCGGATGGCAGGATGGTAGAATACATTCTCCACCTTCCATAGGTCGGATGAAGCCTCAACCCCAGCTTGTTTAAGGGTTTCATTCCAAACCTGGGAACAGTAAAGCCTGCATACTCCAGGTACTTGAGCCTTGAGAGTGGCCTGGGTCTCAGCCACTCCCAAGTCATAAGCCTCTTCCTCAGCTTTCTCCTTGGAGCTCTCGACCTCCGTCCTGGCAAATTCCGCCTCTACCTTAGCCCTCAAGGCTTCATCCCTGGCCCACTCCACGATGTTCTTGGCCCCTTCTACCTCGGCCAGTTTCTTCTTTAAATTAGTGATTTGTTCCTTGGCAATCTTCAACCGATCCTCGGCTTCAAGTAGGCACCTTGTCTGGTCCTCGGCCTGTTTTTGAATGCTAGCTAGGCCTAATTTAGCTCTATGTCGGGCCCTTGTCATCTTCTTTAGATCCTTCCTTGCTTTCAAGAGGTCGGCCTCGGAGTTTTTAAGGGTCCGCGTAGCATCCAAGCGCTTGTCGCATTCGAGCTCCAGGGCCCTACTCTATTTGTTAGCTGCCTCTTCTAACCTATAAGTGGCCTAGACAGCCTGCCAATTGAAACAAGCACATGGTAAGTTGGAAACCAAAGAAAAAAAAAATCAACGGAGTCACAAGTGTTAGAAGTCTTACCATGCCTAAGTACCTCTTGATGCTGAGAAAAACCTCTTGCCTCCTCAAATTCCCCAACTCGGCCATATCGGCGGAAGTAACAGGGACCTCTCCAGCGCATCGGCCACATAAGTTCCTTCACCCCCTTGGAAGTCCCTAAGGGAGGCGTTATCCATCAAAGGCTCCGCATGGAGCATTAGAGCAGGCAATCAGGCCTGGGGCTCGGACTGTGGGACTACTTCTTTTTCTTGGCCCTGGTGCCCGATCTTTAGTTGTTTTGAAGCTCGATAGGCTTCATCTTCCTCCCGAGAGGAGCGAGATTTCCCCCCATCCATAAGCTCCTTGCCTTTGAAAGCCCTCTTCCTTTTCAGATCAGCGGGCTCGGGCCAAGGAGACAAAGTCGACTGGGAAAGAGGAAGAAGTCTGGACCGAGGAGATGATGGCTGCGATTGGGTGGAAGATGACCTGGTCTGAGCAGGCTGGGGCTAGGGTGGAGGAGGAGGAAGTTTGGATTGTGGCTTCTCCAGTGCGTCCTTCCCTGGTTGGCCCTCAATTAGGTCGAGCAAGCTGGTTAGAGGCTTTCTCTTAAAACTCATTTCGGCCTGAGAAGAAGTCCTTACTGATAAGAGATCCGCTTCAGTCAAATTGGGGTGGCCCAAGTCACCAGAGGGATCATTGGATAGACTAACTTGGTCAAATACACCAAATTCGTCCTCGGATGGACCCAAATCACCATCGGCCTCTGCTGCTTGATGGGATGAAGAAGGGCCTGCCAACGGGACGCCTTCGAGGATAGGAGATCCTTCAAGAAGCAAGAACCCGTGTTCCGCTACAGTGATTCTGTGAAGCCGAGGATCTTTAGCTCTGATCACGTACTTCGGAGCCGCGAAAGATTTCTGGATGGGATCGTACCCGAGAATCTTGTGAGCGGCTCTAACTTGGTTGTCAGCTTCGTTCACAAAGACCTCTGCCTTAAGGATGGTTTCCAAATCTTCCCGGTTAACTAAGTGAAAGTGTCATTCAAAGGCGTGTGGATCTGCTAAAAAAGAAAGCCTATTCATATTAGCCACTGAGCAATGCAAACTATGACAACACAAAAAATTAACCCTCTCCCACTCTGAATACCCCACGTGGTTCCCCCACCTTTGTCGGACAAGGAAGGCCGTCATGTCATTCCCTATACACGATGAGAAAGTCCTTATTTAACCCTTTGCTGGACTCGAGGAGGCACTGAATAAGCCGAACCTTATCATCCCTCGTCTTCATATAATAGGATTTACCCCTTAGGTGTTGAAGGTTGTAGCACCAGTTTACATCGTGATGGGTTAACCTCAACCCCATTTTCTCGTTTAAGGCGTCCACACAATCCAAGATCCTAAACACGTTGGCGGCGGACTAGGTGGGAGCTAATTGGAAATGCCTAAGGTAGTGCCTCATCACCGGCCCCATAGGGATTGTCACACCACCTTCTATGAAGGCGATTATGGGAATCACTACTTGACCCTCTTCCCTCCTAAAATGCCACTCCCCTTCTTCACAGTATCTCAAACCTACATTACGGGGTATCCTATAATCGACGACGAATTTTTCCATCGCCTTTTCGGACTCAACCAACTTTTTTAATTTACCCATCCCTAGAAACGGCTAAAAGACTCAAGGAAGGACAAAGAAAGAGAGGAGTTAGAGAGAAAAGAAAACTTACAGAAATGAGGAAAAGCTCCTCGGACAGGCTTTTTATGTTGAAAAGAGATGTGAGTTTGGCTGGAAATTTGACTGAACTCAAGATATGTGCGCAAGAATTCTTAAGTGCAAAAGTAAAGAGACAAATCGGTTCAAATGGGTATTTATACCTCCAATTAAAAATAACTGTGCGGGTTTTTCCACCCATAAAGTTAAAGAAATCCCCACCATTAGATTACCATCACACCGTTGAACGTGGGGAGCACAGAGACGCCAGAATTTAATAAGGGCATGCTCTGTATACCGAAGCACCAGGAACATGCCTTGGACAAGCGAAAAGGCTCTGGCACTGATGGAGGACAAGACTTGGCAAGCCATGATAAAGGCCCAAGGACACCAAAATCCTCCTCTCCGTCCGAGGAGCCGGACAACAGGATTTTGAGGAACTATTGTGGGGTCAAAGAATTTGACAACCCCAGCCCACTTTATACTAAGCCTAAGGCCTACGCCGAGGAGGAAGAAATGGTCGAGGACGAATGAAGAAAGCCCAAATGGCCTAGAAACATCGCTGAGGACAATCCTGTTCTCGGCCAACCCAGATCCTAGAAGGGAAGAACGGCACGCCATCGACGGCAGCCTTCCAGAGCGTCACAAGAAAAAGGACAAGTACCGTAGGACAGCCATGGGAGCATGGTGTAGGAACAATTCAAGGAGAAACTGTCACCTCCACATTAAATGCCCACAACTAACGTTCTGGCTGCATTAATAAGGAAATGACCCCTGAACAGTGCGGTCTTGGTTGCTGCAACTCACAGAAGGTTTGGGAAGGTGGCTGATGGGACAAGCACTCGAGTAGTGACCTGCATGATCAACAGATGGAGGGTCAAGATCGACTGGAAAGGGATATATAATGTGAGAAATCCTCCAGAAAAAGGGGATCGGGAATTAGAAGGAGAATACGGTAGCAATTTGCATGATCTTGGAAACCTTTATAACCAAGCACTGAAGAAAGAATAGGAACACTAATTTCCTTAGAAGAAATGCCCGATGACAGAATTTCATACTTTAGCCTATGTCCTTGTTATTCAACCCACTCATAACCATGTCTAGTTGTTGTAACCCTCACTAAGGCCTAGTTCTTAAACCTATTCTCTATAAATTTATTGTATTGGGCTAGTTGGGCTTGAGTCCACTCATCTAACAGAAGAAGTGCTAAAACCCAGTCTCTACCATTCATATTTCTAAATACACCACCATTGGTAATTTGTTTGATATTTTCATTGAATTCGACCAATTGAAATTGGTTGATTATTCTATTAATATATCCAATTGCAACTTCAAAATGAGTGGCATCAAAAATTTCATCAATTGCACATATTGGATGGATGAATCTTACCCAAAAAAAAAAAAAAAAATTAGCGTTAACTGTTTTAACCATTTTTTGAAAAACCAAATCTAAAATTACTAACAAGCATAACAATTTATTAGACATTGCTTTATGTGACCTTACATCAAACTTTGTTTCATATTCTCAAGTCTGTTTCAATAATCATTTAACCTCTTTAAACCTAAAGCGCATAACTTGTAAATGAATCATATTCCATGATTGTATCCAAAACCAGGACGTGTCTAGCCAAAACGAATTTGATTCGTACTCCCTAAAATGCATAGCCTCTTTCATGGCATATTCTTTTTGCCAAGCACAACTTGTACATTATAAATGCTACCAGCATTGACAAAGTTTGATGCTTAATTCTGCTACCCGTTTGTTCATCGTTTAACCTGTGCAAAATCTACAAAGTCCGTTTGTCTGTGAAGCTCATCATGATCTCCTTTTACAGCTTCAACTCTAACCTGCGTCATCTAGATTTTTAGAGTACAAATAAAATCCAAAACATACGAAAATATCATGGAATCAGCAAACATTAAAAACATAACATTTTTAATAAGCAGTCTGTTAAAACTGAAGAAGCAGATTTCTCGTTTAACAAGACTAAGTCAGGCCATAATTAAATAAAACG
This sequence comes from Quercus lobata, assembly GCF_001633185.2. NCBI lineage: Eukaryota > Viridiplantae > Streptophyta > Magnoliopsida > Fagales > Fagaceae > Quercus > Quercus lobata. The sequence goes on along the minus strand of NC_044911.1, from coordinate 5,597,703 downwards.
GCTGCATTTTATAATGGGACCGCAATTTAAATGAAGCGGCGTCGTTTTTTGTTCAGCGTATCTTAAAGTGAAGGGAACGACGTCATGCTACTTAAAGAGAAATGTTACGTGGAATTCCACTACAAGTGTTTAACATGGAGGTATTGTGCATAACAGATGTCTTCAGCCATTCAAAATAATAAGTTAGGAACGTTTTCAAACAATTAAGAAAACTAACATCTCGAGTTTTTGAAACTCGAGATTCAACTTAAAAACCGAGTATTATAAAGTCGCTTTGCATTTGTTCTAAACTGCTGAGGTGGCAAAAATTGCCACACAGATCTCGAGTCTTTAAGACTCGAGTTTTGCTTGGCACAAACCGAGTCTATAAGACTCGAGATTGGATTAGAGGAATTAAGAAACTTTCAACAAATCTCAAGTCTTAGAGACTCGAGTTTTGCCTAGCACAAACCGAGTCTGTAAGACTCGAGATTTACTTAACCAGACATTGTTCTAAATAAATTTTGAACAGAACTCGAGTTTATAAGACTCGAGTTCTGGTGGAACTATTTTACTAAGTAGTATAATTACTAACGCGTTCCTGGGACTATATTATTCAGTCCACACTCAGCCTCACTAAACTCTCACCCAAAAACAGAGCATCCTCAACTCTCACCCATACACTCAACCTCACTAACTCTCACACCTCTCACTCTCACTCACCACATTGCCTCTCTCACTGCTCTTCCCTCTCAACAATTTCATATTTCAGGTATGGGTTTTTTGATTTGATTGTTATTGTAGTTGGGTATTAGTTGTGTATGGGTTTTGCCACTAAGAGAACTTTCCAATGGTTCTTAGTGTCTTTAAATCTTTTTTATTGACTTCTTATCACAATTCATGTTCCCATTTTGTGCTGCCAAACGCTGCGTTAATTTATGTGTTTTGAGTTTTGTTATCTGATTTATTCTGAGCTGTAACGAAATTTATTTATTTGTAAGGATTTGGGGCTTTTGACTTACCAACATATGTAAGATATATAAAGAGCAAGTAGAGTTGATTGATGATGTTGACTTACCAACATAGTGATTATACTAGATAAAACCATTTTAACTTTTTTATTGATTGATTGATTTCAATAAATTTTTGTTTTTAGCTACAAGTAGAGTTTTTTCGAATGATGATGGCAAGAGAAAAGAGAGATATAAAGCCTCTGTTTATGAAAATCTCTCCATGTTTTTTCCTAATATAAGATGTTCTTCTTGTAGTATCTTTTTGTTCTTGATTTCAATTCCGTGTTTTTATTGGCTTGCATGTCATTTGAGCTATATATTATTTGTTATATTTTTTTTGATTTATTACTAATTCATGTGATTAATCTTAACCATCTCGATAAAAATATGTTTTTGCATTAGCCATTTTGGTGAAATAAAAAAAATTCTGTTCTCATTGACTTTATTCTTTTTGAGGTGTTTCCCTGCATTAATTCTTCTTGATCAAATCTGCCAATTTTAAAGAGAATCAATCTTTCTTGAATTAGATTCACCAAATTCTTGTAGGTTAGAAAATTTTATGAAAGATTCATAGCAATGTACATTTCCCTTGTTAGCTGAGATGTGGAGTGTTGCTTGATTGTGGAGTCACCACTTTATCTTGAAGGAGCTAGTGGATTGTTTGAATTTATTGTTAAAAGACAAAGAAAATGGGCACATGGTTATAGTAATTGTTGAAGTTACAAAACTTCTTCTTGAAATAATGCGTACAAAAGACTAGCAGGACATGAGTATGCAGATATCTCAGGGGATTTAGGTATGGATGCTAGGATGTAAGTCTTGCTTTGGAGTTGACTGTGTTGTTTGCCATGCCTGGAAATTGTGAACATCTCAGAATATAGTAAAAAAAGAACTTGGAGAGGATTATTTGTGTAGTGACTAATTCTAACTTTAAGGGCTGCCTATTATTTCCTTCATTTTGCTTTCTGACATGGTGCTAGAGACATTAATGTAATTTTAACTACTTGAGTTGCCCCTTTTCAGTTTAGTAAATGGTAAATGTAGCACTAGAACATGACAGTTCCTTTATTTAGGAATTGTCTGCCTCTATACAAGATGCAAACTTAAGAACCATTGATTTTGTTATAGGTAAATCATGTGGACGTTTACATTTTTTTTTTCCAGTGAAACCTTTAAGGTCCCTAAAACTTTTTATAGTGGTGTAGCAGATTGAGTTTAGATGTGTATAGGTTAATATAGATGTGTATAGGTTAGTACAGGTTAACATAGGTTAGATGTGTATAGGTTAGTACAAGTTAATATAGATGTGTATGTGTGAACAAAATATTATGGACTTTAATCTTGTAACGACTTTTCATGGAATCATTATGAAAGTGGTCTGTACATAATAGCAGAGGTTCTCTTATTCATTTTCGAAGGGGCTTTTGTTGAGAACAGTCACAATGTTGAAGCAGATTTAATTTGTAATAAGTGTGTATCGTGTGTTCATTAGGCTAAAAGGTCCACTCTGATGTGGTTATTAAAGGTAGTCTTGGAATCTAATAAAATGGTTGACTGGGATTTCAGTTGATACTAATGTCTTAAGCATGAAATATGTTGGAAATACTGAAAAGGTCTCGATTCTTTTTTGTTTGGGGGGGGGGGGTTTGTATGTGTTACCAAAAAATGTGGTTGTGTTTGTGTTACAAAATTATATGATATATCTTTTGCAATTATTTAGTCCCCCATTATCTTTTGCAATTTTGTATGTGTTACAAAAAATTGCGTTTGCAATTATCTTTTGCTTTACATGTGTTTGCCTCTCATACCATGCTGCTGTAATTAGCCTCTTGTATATAGGAAAGATAGATGGATTTGTATATGTCCAATTGTTAAATATAGTCGTACTATAGCCAAAATTGTAGGAAAAAATGTTCAGTTTGTATGTATGATGAAAAGCAACTTATAAAAGTTTCTCGGCCGCATCTTTTTATTAGAAAGTTAAAGACCTACTTCAAGTTTCTTTTAGATCAGGGAACTTGAAAATGTTTGTTAACTAACATAGTAGCTTGACTGTAACAGGTTCACAATGCCTGAAATTGATATAATCATATACCACGGTGGTCCGTTGAAGAATGCCAATGCGAACAAGGGATTGCCATTTGAAGGGCCGGGTATAAAGACCTATTATACCCAAATTGATCGTAGGTTGAAGACCCTTGACGAATTGAAGATGATGATTATGGAAGAGTTGTGTGAGAACCCTGCTGTGCACAACATACACATTACTTATCGCATGCCAAATGAAATCCTGAAGCACCGGATTAATTACAAGTACATGGCGATAGAAGCAGACAAACATGTGAAGATCATGTTTGACAAGTTGAAGAGAATACCTGAAGTAACTAACATTGAGTTGTACATATAGTTGGAGCCACGTGCAGAAGTTGGTATTGAGGAAATCCAACAAACACAAACAAGTTTACAAGTTACAGTTCCAGATGCTCAATATGAGTATTTTACACATGTAGAGCATGATGATGTTCATGCCGATGAAGATGTTCATGCCGATGATGATGATGATGAGAATGAGGATGAGAATGATGATGATTATGATGATGAGGACGAGGATGAGAATGATGATGATGACGATGACTATGTTGATGAAAATATTGCCATTAACGGTGAAGATTTTGGCGATAGAGATGAGATTGAAGACAGGATTGAACAAGGGGACTTTAGGGACTTTGAGAGGGACATTGATGACGATGAGACATTGGACAGTAGTCAACCTGATGCATACAATGTTCTTAGTGTCCAAAACATTACAGACACAATCCCTGTGTACTCATCACCTACCTTGTCATTTTCCGAAAATACTTGGGAAAATTTGGTTGATCATTCACATATTGAGACACCATTTGTGTCTAGTTGGAGAGAGGGGATGAATTTGTGCAAAGGCTTGACTTTTGCCAATAAAATGGAAGTGCAACGCATATTAACAAAGTGTGCCCTGAAGGAAAACAAACATTTTATGATCAGTAGGTCAACCACGACAAAACTTTGTGCGAAATGCGTGGATGAGTCATGCACGTGGTATGTCTGCATAGTCATGAAGCCCAAGTTCCACAATCTATGGATGGTCACCGTGTACAAGGGTCCTCACACGTGTATACGGACTGGGGTGCGAAATGATGGTAGAATGATGAGTTGTAAATTTATTGCAAATGACATCCTTAAGAAGTTATGTGAGGATCACACTACCCCAATTAAGCATCTCAGATCTATGATAGAGTCGAAATATGAGGGACAAAAGCCTTCTTACTACAAGGTATGGGATGCGAAACAAAAGGCAATTGGGAAGATGTTTGGGAATTGGGAAGAGTCTTACCAAAGGTTGCAAAAAATATTAAAAAATTTAGTTACTTGTCACGTTTCAAAACAATGTTGAAAACTAGCATCTCGAGTGTCTAAAAGTCGAGTTCCAAGATAAAAGTCGAGTTTTTAAGTCTCGATTTATAAGAGGATGGGTTTAAAGTGAGAAAAAATTAATGTAAAAATCGAGTTTTAAAGACTCGATTTCCATAAATTGCAAAAAAACGCCGCTATAGGGCTTAAAAACGGCACTATAGGGCTCCCTAAACTTGATACTTATAAAAAAAAATTTTGCAGGAAAACGCCGCTATAGGGCTTTAAAATGTCACTATAAGGCTTAAACAGAGGGTAAGTGAAGCACTTACAATTCGCCCAAAAAGAGGGTAACCTCATGTAATTTTCTGATAATTTGAGTTTGTGAACTTACTTTTACTTCTATATACCTCTAATTATTCTTTAGAGTACTTTTTAGGGTCATTCGGTGGATCTCTCATCTCTTTTTGTTGAAATAGCATCAATTGATTCGTCAGCAGTACTAAACAGGTACAATTCTCTCTCTCACAGTGCGGTTTTTTACCTTAGGGTTCTAAATTTCTGATTGCAATAAATTCGACACAATATCGATTATTGCTTTATTTTCTGTTTGGTTCCCGAGACAATTTATGAGTAGATATATAAGTGTTATTTTCAAGAGTATCGTGTTTTTTTTTCTTTAGAACTAAACAAAGTATTTGAATAAAGAAACGAAGCTAATTACTTAGTTTTTGAATCCATATTCAGTTTAATTTTTGTAATTTATTGCTCACAATATGTTTGATTTTCAGTAAAAAACCTAAATTCAGCTTAAAAAATTGATGTACTATTGGCAATGCCTAGAAATGTTGAATTATTTGTATTTATGATGATTATGATTCTGCTTTTATGTTTGTTGTTTTTGTTTTTGAAGTTGTAATGGACATGGAATGGTCTGATTCGAAGTATGAACACCGCAAAGAGAGGGATGATGAGTCTCCAATGCGAGAACAATATGATGATTTACAACAGGATGGGACTGTACGATCAATCATTCCCTTGGATTTTGTACAAGTTAATAGGGAAACAAGCTATAGATGGGGATTTGCAGAAGCTAGCCTCAAGCATCAAGCCCCTACAAGATAATGAATGTGCTGAGTATCCGCTATGGTCTAGCTGGTTGCAGGAATGTTGTTACAGATATTTGCTGTGGTATCCTTGGCTTATTATATTTTGTTGTCTCTCTGGTAGACAGATTGTTGGCCTGAAGCTGGATTTATATTCTTTGCAGGCTGTTACTGCATAAACAGGCTTTTGTTGTATTTCCTTAGCTGCTAATTTGTTTAGTTTTGGTGTTTCTATGTGGAGTTGGTGCTGCCTCCATGGTGAGGGTGTAGTTAGTTTCAGGTTTTTGGCTTTGGCTTGTGTGTTGGTTTTGTAATCCTTTTGGTATGTTGGTGTTGGTTTCCCAGAATGTTGGCAATAAAAATTACTTGATAATCGGCAAAAAAAAAAACCTGTAAAATGAGCTCTAAAATTGATCTAATTGATCCATGCATGTGCTACTTTTTTTCTTTTTTTCTTTTTTTAATAATGAATCTTGTGCTACTTGTTACTGACTCTAACTTTGACTTATTGGCCTTATACATGAATTAATCCTAATCTGAGCTTCCCATTCAAGTTAAAAATTCCTAACATGTGCATTTAACTATCAAGAAGCAGTTATAGGACAATCTACAGATAAAAGATGGCAAGACATATTGGCACTTTGGTCCAGGAATTAAGTGTCATTTGAAGGCCTTAAAGTGCGTTCACACTTGACCTTCTGTACCAAAGGGTCAATCAAGGTCAGAACCTCCCAGTTTTGCCTATTTTTGAGTTCCTCTGTTTCTCAAGTCAGCAAGAAGGTGGATTCCAGTTTGAGATATTTTCTGTTTCCATCCCTATTATGACTTTTGAAAGTTTTTCAAATGATAAAATGACAGAATGATTCTGGAATGTGATTGGTCTCTAGAGGTGCCCCTTAAGATCCAAAATTTTGCTTGGTTCGCTAGTTTGGGAATCCTTCAAACAAGGACCAAGGCTTTCGCAAATTGGGAGTCTCCTTATCTTAAGAACTTCCTCACAGTTGGGTGGAAACTATGGAATCGTACGAATGAAGTTTGTATGGGGGCCGCTATGTCATTGCCTAACATCACAGCTTCTAGTGCTGTCTAGTTAGCCATGTCATCCATTGAACAGAACTAGCAGGAGATTCACTCCAATCCAGATCTAGTTAAGTAGTAACCTCCTGATACAAGCTGTTTTAAGCTATATGTTGCTGGTTTGAGCTTCAGAGATGTGACTGGAGGTGTGGGAGCCGTGATTCGTGATACTGCAGGTGTAGTGTTTGTTGCATTGTCTGGGAGAGTTTGTGATTCCTAGACTCCTAGTTGATTAAAAAATTGTGTATTACTACTCTTTCATGTGTGATGTAATGGAGCCGTGTCACAGGATTTAGTTGAGTGATTGTGGAATGTGAAGACACTGGGCTGGTTAATGCAATTACAAATGTAGCAAGCTTTCTCTTTGTTTGATAAATACTGTAATGAAGTTTCATTAATGTCAAACAAAAGAGTGAACATATGGAATGGGAACCATACAATCAATCACTCAGATTACATAAATCTATCAAATCACTAACTGAACATATGGAATGATTACGCAAAACCATTGAACAGAACTAGCAGGAGATTCACTTCAATCCAGATCTAGTTAAGTGGTAACCTCCTGATACAAGCTGTTTAAGCTAAATATTGCTGGTTTCAGCTTCTGAGATGGGACTGGAGGTGTGGGAGCCATGCCTATATAAGCCAAATTTTATTCTCGAAATTTCTTAGTAAACAGAAATACAAACTGACACACATTCTAGATGCCTATTTTTGTAGATTTGGTTATGTTCAAAATAATACTGCCTATTTTCTGTGGAACAAGACAGCAATTCAATAAAATTGCAAATTTCTAAAAGGGGACTCTATATAATCTACAACAGAATGCATATTGCCAGTGCCAAGTATATGAGACCACTCAAACAATGATCTCAAATGCAAGGATTTCAGCTCAGTAACTGAGACTGCCACTCCATTAAATGGGCAATTGTTTATCCCCTCCCATATTACCCATATTCCAAACAAAAAGAGCTTCCATGTTTACCAAACCAATTCCTCCATCCAAAAAGTAAATCCCCAACTCTCTTTATTAATCAAAGTATTTCTACCGTATCATATCCCAAGTTTTCAAAATTTAATGTATTGCCACGTCCATATTGTATCATATGTATATTTTGAATCTGCATCAGTGCTTCCTAGTCTGAAAGTAAAAGGCATATTCATGAATATGGACAATAACTATATTCCTTATACTTAAACAAGTATGCATGCATGTTTATATATGTACACATACTACTGTACATATACAGATGTATTTTGACATAGAAGCCACATAACCTCCTTGTCATATAATAATATATGACATATCCATTGCACAAGTGCAATATGACCCCATCAGCATTTTTTGGAATTAATATAAATTTGTCAATAATGTCTTCAGTACACTATATATACCACCAAAGTAATACATTTTTTTTTTTTTTTTTGCAAATGAATTTAACATCCAACTGCCAATGAATGACCGGCTTCAATAAGCTTTAGTCAACCCACAGAATTAGTATGATAGATATCATGCATTCATGCAAATCAACACTCACATGAAAAATAAGTCTTGAGCAACAAACACCAACTTCTTCAGAAAGAAGAATCTTGCTAGTAGGTTTTGTGGCTTGATGTCACGATGACAAATACCAATACAATTATGTATGTAGGCAAGCGTTCTGCAGATCTGCACCCAAAAAACAACAACAATGAGAAATAGAACTCTAGCTGATAGCAGATAAGGGATTTTTTTATATCAGTAAGTAACACATGCCCACATGAGTTTTCAACCCACAACCCATCCTCCACCCCATTCTTACATGGAGAGAAAATGCCATGAGTTGGAGCTCATTAGTATTAGTTTTTCCAACAAAAATATTAATGTACATTTGAGTTTTTTTCTTAAAAACATAAAGCAAGAGGACATGCATTATATGTTTCCTCTGCACATGGCTACAACAATGCAATAGCTTCTGCAGGAACATATAATGGGAACATAGTATGGCTTTCACGTTTTACAAAACATCAGCATGCTTTGAGCATACAAATCACAAAATTTGAAAAGGCAAATGTGGAATTATTTTTGAAATGAAAAAATCATATAAATCTGTAATATGTAAACACCATTCTTTTTCACAAGTATTTTTGGAAAGTAGGGAGACCCAAAAAAACCCCCAAGGCATAGCTAGCCTAATACATTGGAAGAAACTACGCACTCTTTTTCACAAGTATTTTAAGGGGTCCTTTTGAAACACTAGGAAAATTAGAATAAATAAAAATTGGAGAAAAAGGAGAGACTTATTTATAGACAATACAACTTGGAGATAAGTTTTGGAGCTAAGTTTTGTCAACTTGAAAAAATTTATCCATGAATAACCCTAGAATAAATACATTTGCAGCATTCATTTAGTAGTTAATATATTAAAAAGAATATACTAACTTAAGAAGCTTTTAACAGGGCAGTTTTTTTATTAAAAAAATGTATAAGTAAGATATTCTATACGGCCAAACAAAAAATAAGAAGAGGGAACCACAATTTTATAAGCCCACATAATTGAATACAGTGATATTAAGGCTGCCGATAAAATGCAACTAACAACAATAATTTTTCCTGTTGAGGAACCAACACCCAGATTTCATCCTCAAATCAATCAACAACACTTTCCTTATTAACAGAAACTTCGGATTTTAACCTAGGTGAGAAATAATAGGAAGAAAAGTAATGCAAAATGAAATTGAAAAACGAAAAACCCTAGGTAACATTATGAAATTCCAAAATCTAAAATTGGAGAAACAGAGAGAGAGAGGGTACCAGCAACCCAAATCATGCAACAAGTAACAAAACAAGAAAAACTAAAGCACTAACAACGGAAATTATCAAACACAAACACTTGGGCTAAACCCAGATGGAATAATTATTTAAAAAGCTCAAATTTTTATAAGAAAAACATACCTTCAAACTTGAAAAAATCTGAACTTCCATTGGAAGGGACAAAAGGGATTTTCAAGGTATGGGTGAGGGGATCGTCTGAAGCCGATTGTGAGAAAAGAGGAGAGCGTTTGAGGGTGAGGGTGAGGGTGATTTTTGTTGCACGCCGACGGGTTGAGGATGACTGATTTCGCCTTTTGAGTGAGAGTGTTTGAACTTTGAGAGAGTGTTTGAGAGACTGAGAAAGAGTGTTTGAACTGAGAGAGACTGTATGACTAGGCGTTTGAAATTTAATGTATATTTTGCATATTTTGAGTCTTATAAACTCGATTTCCACATCACCAATTGGTTCTCGAGTTTTAAAAATTCGAGATGCTGTTATCACAAATTCTTTCAAAACCGGCCAACTAACTATATTGTTAGATATCCTTTCTTATTTGGCAAGGAAAATCGTTTAACATGCTTAAACACGTGTTCCTATTATTTGCGGCAAATATTTTAGATTTTCTAGTTTGGTAGTTAGCATTCGTCCAAATTTAATTTTAACTCACAAAAATTTGTTTTTTCTACTTTGATATAGCATTAGAAAATACATTTCACATCAATTATTTTTATTTTCATATGCCATTATTTTTTGAGAAAATACACTTCACATGCACTAGCATTTTAAAATGCTAGGGCATGGTTTCATTCAACAAATTAACTAAGTTGTTACATAGTGTATAGGGCCGTAGTCAGGATTTTTTATTTGGGGCTGAATTACATATTTATACATTAATCATAACTCATAAATATATTATATACAAAATAAAAGTGTTATATCCACTATGTTTTCACAATAAATTCTAAGTAGTAAGTTATTACTAGTTATAATTTGAAACTACTCCTACAGTTACTTTTTTGTTCATTAGTTGAAATTTATAAGTTCAAAGGATCATCAAAATGGAACTGGAGTTCAGTTAGTTTTAATTTTAAATGTCATAGAACAAAAAAAATGGGATAAAAGACTTCATAAAATAGTGCTCAAATACTACGAATTGGAAATTTGGAATTACAAAATTTTGGTTGGGTATTTGGGTTGAACTGATTCTGTTGCTCCAAAGTTGAATTATCATCTATTGATTTTTGTCCTAAATTTTAGTCTATCGATTTCACTAGGGTCCGTTTGGGAACAATTTATTTAGTTAAACTGAAAATTTTTTACTGAATATAATGTAAAAAAAAAAAAAATACTAAAAGCTAGCTAAATAGTACAATGAGAGTATAAGACTTATGAATTGTACCAAAAAGTGCAATAGTACCTAAGAATAGTAACTAAAATAAACTAAAAACTCTAATAAGCTGTGGGTGAAGTGTAATTTTATTGTGCATGGGTGAAGCATAATGATCTGAGATTTGAAATCCAAATCACAACATCATGATTTTTTTTTTTTTTTTTTTTTTTGATAGGAAAAAATCATGAATCTTATCATCTGAGAAAAGTCATAAGTTTATGAACATGAGTATCGAAATCTAAGAAAAAATGGCAGAGAGTAGAGACATTGATTTTCTTCTGAGTGTTTGCTTTCTTGTGTTGGCCGTTGGGCACAACTTTTTTCGAGAATATATTTTCTTACTCACAAACGAAATTTCTTCAAACGAAATTTCTTCACCTACGCACTAATGTTAAAAAACTCAACAGCTTTTATTTTCTTCATATTATAATTACACGTCAAGTCAAAACGAGTTTTAGGCCCTGCCTAGTGCCCAGGATATTTGCAAATCAAAATTTCTGTGATTTAATTCAACATTCTTTTGATTGGATAGGAGATATTGGAATTTCTTACCGTTTACACTGGGTTTGTTTCTTGACGTTGTGAAATATATATAGATTATAGCTTTAGCTGGTTACTAGAAACTAGAAAGTCATGTGCTTTACATGCATAGAGGTGAAGTAATTATATATTATAAATTAACCAAAAATTGTGATTATTAAGAATACCTTCTACCAAAGTGTCATGAATGTGATCCAAAATTTTGACAACAAACAGTAATGATTTCCAGAAATCCATTTCTAAATAGGTAACTAGTGCCTAGTGGTGGTTCATCCTAATTTAATTTTTGCATTCGATCTCGGCCTCATTTTATGAAAGTTGTTATGCTTATTAGTTCTTTTGACAAAATGCAAAAAGAACCCTTCAAATTAGGGTAATTCATCCTTTTGTCTCACTTTTATTAGGTGGAATGGAAGATGTCCTACCCCTATAATATTGGTCTATTTCTATACTGTGTCAAAATTTTATTGTTCATGAAAAGCTTAATGAATTGATGAGCTCATGGAATGAGAGGCACATTATTATGAATTTGATCATCCAAAACTACAAGTAAAACAAAACTTTATGAATGCCATAACCTTCAAGTGTGTCAAAAAAGAAATGGAGACATATTGATTATCTTGTCAGTCAATGTTTGTGGCTTGGAAATTCTTTCTAGTGCTGGCCAACTTTCTTCAAAATATTGTTTCTTTACTCGAACTACATTTCTTCCCATTCAACCTAACGTTAAATACGAGGTATTGTGCATATCAGATTCCTTCAGCCATTCAAAATAGTAAGTTAGACACGTTTTCAAACAATTAAGAAAAGTAGCATCTCGAGTTTTAAAAACTCGAGATCCATATTAGAACTCGAGTGCTAAAGACTCGCGTTCTGAGTGGGAAAATGCCACATAGATCTCGAGTCTTTAAGACTCGAGTTTTATGCAAAAAATTTCACCTATAGTGGCGTTTTTAAGCCTTACAGTGACGTTTTAAAGCCCTATTAGCGGCGTTTTCCTGCAAAAAACTTTTGTAAGTGCCAGGTTTAGGGTGCCCTATAGTGGCGTTTTTAATACCTATAGTGACGTTTTAAAGCCATATAGCGGCGTTTTTTGCAATTTATGGAAATCGAGTCTATAAAACTCGATTTTCAGCGCAATTTTTTTTCTCAAAATCGAGACTTAAAAACTCGAGTTCCATCTTGGAACTCGAGTTTTAGATACTCGAGATGTTATTTTTCAAAATTGTTTTGAAATATGACAATTAACTAAATTTTTTAATATTTATTGTTATTTTTAAAAAAAATTCCGTTAATTACACTCAATAGTTTTGTGGAAAATGCCATCCACGACAAGTCAAAAAGAGTGGGGCCCTGGCGCAGGATTTGCTAATCTTTTGACAAAGTAGGAGACATTGTAATTTCTTACTGGGCGTGTACACTGGGCTAATAGAAAGTCGTGTGTGTGAAGAGGGGAAGCCATTATTATTTAAAATTGTGATTATTGAGAATAGGCCTTTTTTTTTTTTTTTTTGAAAGGTTCATGAAAGTGAACCAAACTTTTGACATTAAACAGTAATGAGTTGCAGAAATTCATTGCAAAATGGATCACTAGTGGTGGTTTATCCTAAATTTGACATTCTCATCATCACCTCATTTTATGAAAATTGTTTTGCTTATTACTTCTTTTTTCATAAATTGAAGGAGTCCTTTTGCTTTTTGTTCAAAGAACAAGTAAGGCTGAAGTTACCATCTTAAAAGTTAAAATGAAAGTTGTTATGCTTATTAGGACAAAATAGGTAACAATCTAGAATCATGTGTAGAAATGTGCTGGGGTGCAAATGATTGAATTTTTTTTTTTTTTTTTTATAAATATTTAGGCTCTATTTAGTTGGAAAGATGGAAAAGTAAGAGATTGAAGAATATTGGGAGAATAGAAAAACTTTTAATTTTTTCACATTTTTATTTAGTAGGATGGATAGATTTAAATGCTTTGTGTAGTCTTAGTTTTTTGGTCCTTATAATAATGCTCTCATAATTTGATAATGTCAAATTTAGTTACCCATTTTGCGTCCCCTTTCCCAAACTAATTAGAGAAATTGCCCTCTTTTGAAACTCAATTTTCTCAAAATCGAGTTTTAAAAAAAAAAAAAAAAATTGGAGCCCTATAGTGGCGTTTTGGAACTTGAGTTCCATGCAAGTTTGTTTTTTTTTTTTTTTTTTTTTTTTTTTTACCTATAACTCGAGTTTATGGAGTTCGAGTTCCAAAGCGCCATTATAGGGCTTAACTTGATTTTAAGAAAGAAGAGTTTTAAAAGAGGGGCATTTCCCTAATTAGTTTAGGAAAAAGGGCAAAATGCTAGATTGTTTGACAAAAAGGAGCAAAGGCCAATTTGTCCTAAAATTTTGGTTCACATTCCTGGAACTTTAATAAAAGGCATTCTTAATAATCACAATTTTAGTTAATAATCACTTCAATTCTACACACATAAAGACATGACTTTCTAGTAAAAGCATTCATATTAGTAGTTGTAAAACCATTCAAAAGTTATTTTACCACCTCAAGTCATTAAAATCATGCAACATTGAAGCAGCTAAAGCAATTTCACAATATCAAAAAACAAAACCCTTTTAATCAAATGAACGTAGCATCATACAAATCTTGATAAAGTAAAGAAAAGATCCAGGCAAAGTCCCTTCATTCGTTTTGACTTGATGTGGATGGCACTCTCCACAACACATATACTATAGGCAAGAATGCACTTTTGATCCCCACATTTTGGACCGATTCTTGATTTGGTCCCTAAATTGATTTCACTCCTAGGTTAGTCCCTGATTTTAGAAAATCGTTTTTATTTTGGTCCCTGCCGTCAACCCAGTAACAGAAAATGCATACATGGCAAACGACTTGTACTGTTTGCATATTAGATGCTGATGTGGTTAATAAAATAATAATAATAAACCACCTCAACATGCCATGTCATCGTCTAATTTAAAAAAAAAAAATTAATTTATCAATTTGAAAAAAATTTAAAAAAACATAAAAACAAAATTAAAAACATAAAAATACATAGTTTTAGATTTGAACGTGAATACACAAGAACTCAAGAACATGAACCTAGATCACAAGAACTCAAGAACACAAAATTCTTTGGCATTCAACATCTTTCCCAGAAAATTCCAACAAACACTGAAAAAATTCACATCTAAAATGCTGATGTCTAAGATTTCATCACAACATTTTCATTCCACCCAAAACCAGAAATTTTCTAATGAAACAAACACACACAAACCCAGCCAATTCGGCTCACAATAACAACAAACCCAACCAACCACATAAATTTTCCTTAAACAATCATCAACATTTTCCCCAGAAAATCAAGATTTTCTTTCAAACCAAACACTAAAATAACTCACATTTAATAAACCGATGCTTAAAATACATACAAAATCCCTATCCTCCACCGAAACATCCAACAAATCAAACCCATAAACCCAGAAAAATCATCAAATCCACATGAAAAAAGACAAACCCAGAAATTTAAAATAAACACAGCAACAAGTGAACATATCAGAAACCCACTGATCAAGCCACATTAAGCCACTGATACTGCAATCTAAAACCCACATGAACAGATCAAACCACCAATCAAAAACAATGGCAGTGACACCCTCGGCTTGTGAAGAGAATGTGTACATAGCGAAGCTTGCCGAGCAAGCCCAACGGTATGAGGAGATGGTAGAGTTCATGGAGAAGGTCTCAGTGGCGGTGGAGAGCAAGGAGCTCACCATCGAGGAGCGAAACCTTCTCTCTGTGGCATACAAGAACGTGATCGACGAGAGGCGAGCCTCGTGGCGCATCGTCTCCTCAATTGAGTAAAAGGAGGAGAGCAACGGCAACGAGGACCACGTGTCCATGATCCAGGACTACAAATCCAAGATCGAGTCAAAGCTCTCCAACATTTGCAACGGAATCCTCAAGCTCCTTGACACCAGACTCATCCCCTCTACCGCCACCAACGACTCCAAGGTCTTCTACCTCAAGATGAAGGGCGAGTGAGCTCCGACCATGGACAGTGGAGAGTGAGAGATGCTATCCATTGAGCATGAAGAGAGTGAGAGAATTTGAGATTATTCTTTCAGTGTAGGGATTTTTTTTAAAGCTGATGAGGTTAAAGAAAAATAAAAACAAAATCAAAAATAATTAAAAAGATAATATTTTTGATTTTTTAAGAAATGATTTTAGTTTAAATTAGATTTAAGTTTTTTTTTTTTAAAAAAAAAATTTAATTGACTTTTTTTTTTAAATTTCTGAGTTGACTTTTTTTATTAATTTAAATGCTGATGTGGCATTTAAAAAATGCTAAATATAATTTATTATTATTATTTTATTAGCTACGTCAGTAAACAGTGCATTTAGTTTGCTACGTATGCATTTTATGTTACTGGGTTGACGGCAAGGACCAAAATAAAAACGATTTTCTGAAATCAAGGACTGACCTAGAAGTGAAATCAATTTAAGGATCAAATCGAGAATCGGTCCAAAATGTAGAGACCAAAAATGCATTTTCGCCTATATTATATTAAAGAGAAAATAAAAGATATTGAATGATTTAACACTGTGAATGGAAGAAATTTCGTGAGAGTAAAGAAGCATTTTTTTCGAAGAAAGTTGTGCCCAGCACAATAAAACAAACACCGAGAAGAAAAGCAATATTTCTTTTTCTTTTTTTTAAAGATTTTATTACTCACACATTCATAAAGTTTTGATATATATTCGGATGATAAAATTCATATTATTCTGCTTTGCATTCCAAAGCTCAGTTCATTGCGCTTCACCTGACTATTTGATTGTTCAGCTCTAGCATACAGTTTTTTTGTAGAATTGTAACATTTAATAGTATAACTAACTCAACTCCATTTCCATTTTAATGATCCTTCAACTTTTAAATTTCGATACAAATAATAACGAATAAAAAAAATTAGAAAATTGATTTCCGTCCAAATTAGCATTCTGTTTAATAATAATAATAATAATAAAGCTTATGGGCCCACGAAATGGAGGGTCCCTCTCAGAAGACTTCAGTTAAGGCTTGTTTTCTGATAACCACTACACTTGAGTCAATGCTTGACCTCGAGTCTTCATATAATAATGTACTTTACAATTTTAAGCATTAGAGCATTTTTATAGCATTAACATCAGGAAATGTTACTTTATTCTATTTTACCATCTTAAAAAGTTATTTTATCAATTATATCATCTCATTTTACAATACTTTCAGCATCCCAAACTTTTATTTTTCTATTATACTCATTAAAATAATATATCTACACAATAAAATAATATTTCCCTCAATCACTATCATTTATTCTTTCTTTCTCTCAATCACCATCACAATAAAATATTAGTTTTTTTTTTTTTAGAATTGTGCTACAGTGCAATTCTATCTTTAGAATTGCACTGTAGCACTATTATACTTAGTAATAACATTTCCTGATGCAATACATTTTGAGGCTTGAAATGCCAAATATCCCTTACATTTGGTATTAGCATTCCCCAATACTAATGCTCTTACACTAGGAATGCCATATGTCATATGTAGTTAAAATTTAGCATAAAGGCCCAAAAAACCCTCACATCTAGACTTGTAAAAAGCAAGTATTGCAAAAAAATTTACAATACTGTAGCACAATTGTAAAAAAAATAAATAAATAAAAATATTCAGTTTTCACTTTATCAATTCATCTCTCTCTCTCTCTCTCTCACCGGTCTCTCTCTCATCTCCTTTCTCTAGCTTTTTTTCTTTTTCTTCTTTTTCAGTTCACTCATTCAATCACTCCCCCTCTCTCGTCCCTCTCCCTCTCTTGTCCCTCTCTTCCCTTTCATATTTTTTTCCTCTCTATTTTCCCTTGAATCAAGGGTTTGATGTGGGTTTGACGAGGTGGGTCACGGACTCACAACAGAGGTGAGTGGGTTTTGATTTAATGGGTTTGTGGTGGAGATCGTGGTAGATCGGTGGTGGAAATTGGCATGGAGCTTGCTGTCCGGCATGGTGGAAATCGGCGTGGAGCTATGAGCGTTGACAGTAGATCAGATCAGAGGGGAGGTGGAGAAGCACCAAGCCACAAACGAAGAGACAGATGAGAGCAGGTTTTGCAGTGAAAACGGGTTTCATAGCGATGTTGGTAGTGTATTTCTTTTTTTTTTCTTTTTTTCTTTTTTTCTGTTTTGCTGATCTAGGTTGATATGGATGATGGAGGTTAAAGGAATGGAGTTGTGTGGAAGAATGTGAAAAGTAAAGTTAATGGAGGAGTTTGGAAGGTAGCGTGTGGAGGAGAAAATCGGGAAAAAAGAAAAAATATATTTTATTATGTAGATTATTATTTTAATGAGTAGAATAGGAAAATAAAAGTTAAAATGCTGGATGTATTGTAAAATGGTATTGTGTAATTGATAAACTAGTTTTTTGGATGGTAAAATAAGATGGGATAGCATTCACGGATGCAAACGCTCTTAACCCCCAAAAGATCATAAAAAACCCCGAAAGCTGAAAGAAACTCTTATTGCAATTGCATCATGCAATTAACCTCATTCCTAAACAAAAAAAAATTTACATTTTCAACTTTTTTTTACTTTAACTTTTTTCTTTTTTTCTTCTTTTTAATTTTTTTTTATTTAACAATTGAGATGGAAATGTTTCTTTTTTTTACTCTCAATCTCAACCCTTCATTGCATCAATGCAATACTTACCTAATCTCAGCCCCTCTAATTGCTAATTTGCTATAAATAACCAAGCGATTAGTAGCATTTATATCACAGTCAAATCACAATCAAATTTTTTCTTTAAAAGCATGATCATGTACAGTTCTCTCAGATTAATAGCTGTTACTTTAACCATTTTCCTTTGGTTGCTCACTACGGACTCTAAGGTTCGTTGCATCAAATCTGAAAATTTAAATCTGAAAACTTAAATCTGAAAACTTAAACCTGAAAACTCAAATCTGAAAACTCAAACCTCAAAGCTGGAACCTTAAGCCCCACCACCTCACCGAGTTTGAACCCTCCATCGACAAGACCCACCAAATCAAGCCACCGAGACATAACAAGACCCACATGAAACCCACGAAACCACCGGAGCACAACTACAAGGCACAAGAGAGAGACAACCACAAGGCACGAGAGAGAGAGAGAGAGAGAAGATAGAACAAACTTGAGGATAAAAGAGTCATTGGGAGGGAGACAAAAAGTGATTTTTATGTTTACTTTCACTATAGCATGAAGGTAAAATATAGCAAAAAATTTTAAATATAGCAACTTTGTTGTATGGGTTTTTTGTGTGGTTGAGATGCTAAAATAATTTTTGAGTTATTTTTGCATATTTATTGTGAATGCTTTGTGTCAATGCTTGGCGCCAAATTCTTAATGCGTGGTAGAAATTGAAAGCATAAGAAAATCGATTAAGCTCAAACAAACTCTTCCCTCCTTAGCAGTCAGCACAATACAATAAGACGTTCCGTTTCCTATATGCAATAATGATGAAATTTCCAATGCTACATATTTTAAAGTTCCATTTGGATATAATAATAGCGTAATCAACTAAATTCAATCGGCTGATTAGGACAATACTTCATTTTTCGAGAAACCTCACTAAAATTAGTAACAAGTCAACAAATCAACTAATTAAGTTGTTGTTATATATCTATAAAATAAGCTAATTAAGTTGTATTGTATAACTTATGTGTGTAGCTTATTTTGATTTGTAGTTGATCAATAATAATAGGGATTTGTTATGTTAATTCATCAAGCAGTTTAATGTGTGGCACTTTGAAAGTCATTCTCTGCCTACAATCTACAAAGCATCTTACAATATCAACTTAAAAATGAATATCGGCTTGATTGTTTGTTTCATCTCATGTTTGAAATATCAGAGGTAATCATGAGGGGATTCACCTATGGTTTTTGCATTTTTAGAGAAAACAATAAAAATAAAATATAAAATTTTTTCTTATTTAAAAAAAGATAAAAGTTTTAAAATGGAAATAGCTATTACAAATTATGTAAACAAGTAATCTAGTGGGATTTATCAAAAATGACGAATCAAAATCCTATCTAAACAAATAAACATTGTAGGATTTATCACAAATGATGAATCAAAATCCCGTCTAAAATACGTTATACTTTTTGTGTTAAGTTTAGAAAATTGATATAAATCCAAATGAACCTAAATAAGGGCCCAAAATATGAAGGGCCCTCATCTACAAGACTTACAGTCAATGCTTGTCATCAAAATGTGTGGTTACATCAACAAACAAACTCACATTGTCTATACAATAACAAATTCCAATTTCTCCTATTGCATCCATGTAATTAATGTTGAATATGCATGGGAAGAAATTTCATCCTAGGACTTTTATGAAAAAGTTTTTCCCAACACGTGGAAGACTTCTAGGATACAGACATCAAGTAGAAAATCAAGGTTTTTTTTTTTTTTTTCCCCTTCAGTTTTTGACACTTTCAAATTTATAAATTATAGATTTTCTTGATGGTAAAACTAACACTCGGCTCCATTGCTCCTGCATTTCAAGAGTCCGTTTGAGTAAAGGCAGGTTTTTTCTTCTTCTTCTTTTAATGCTTTTTGCTTTTTGTCTCAATTTCTGCTTTCAAATAATCTAACTTTTCTTTTTTCAAATAAACTAGTTTTAAATTATTTTTTTTCACACATTTAACGTTAAAATTACTAAAAACTATATTTATTTTGGTAAACACTATAAGAATAAGTACGGACACCAAAACTCAATGCAATATGCTTGACTCATGCACAATAAATATTGATACCTTTAAAAAGAAACCAATATCTAGGACAGAATCCATCCGATATAATTAATTTGTTTTGCAACTCCACCCAAAAAAAAAAAAAAAAAAATTGTCTTTGGAAGCTCCAAAACTACTTAAATCCTGTCTAATTTTTGTAAGGAAAAAGTTGATGGATATTCTAAGAACATTAGTTTAGAAAATATTTTAAGATAAGTCGGACTTTTATCAGGAAAGAAAATTGGTGTCTAGACAGATCAAGCTAAGGCCGATCAAATGGACTATATTCTTAATTTCTTATCTCGAATTGTTCCATGTACAAGTTACAGTCAATGCTTGGCATTTAAGAGTGGAACACCTTATCTAAAGTCCATGCTCGGAAAGCTTGAGAAAAAATCCATTTAAATCAACACATAATAAGAAATTATAAAGGAATTAAAGAAAAAAAGAATTGTAAAAAATAACGAAAATTTAATCTATGCTTAAATTCTTATAAGGATGAAGACAATATAGACTTTTTAAAAAAATAAAATTAAAAAGTCTATTCTTATTTTGTATGTATGATAAAGTATCCTGTCACAAAGGTTCATTAGTTTTCAAGGTTATGCCATCATTTTCCATTTGTACTCATCTTATTGCTAGCAAAGCAGCAAAAGCAACAGATTAGAAAACATGTTACTAATATCTTTTAGTATGGATAATAGGATAAGAAAATTTAATGAAAAATCTACCATTCTGAGAGGAATTACTTGTTAAGTGTTTGACATCCCAACCAAAATCTATTATATGATAATTAGAATTCCAATTGATCATTCTTGAATTAAATTTTCTGGCAGGATATAAATTATTTTAGGTAAGGTAGTTTTCAATTGGTCCTAGCTAAGTCTCTAATTAAAAGATTCATGCATAAGATTTTTTTTTTTTTTTGATAATTCAATCATTACAACATGGGGAGGGTGCCCTCAATCCTTATAATTCATAAAGAAGAGTCAACAATGTCATCAAAGTAAAAGACTCTTGATCATATTTCTATACATGCCACCATTGGTATGCTGTTTTCATTATTTTTTCCTAATTGACGAATTCAATCCAGTTAATTATGCTATTAATATGTGCAATAGGAAATATCAGTGGAACTAGAAGTTTCATCATACATATTGGTGGCATGAATTTAAAAACAAAAGAACAAAACAATTTAGTCAATTGTAATAAGACCACTAAAATAGCTGATAAACATAACAACTTCATTTGGCCTAAGATCAACACATTATGCACTCCCTGCAAAATTTCTCTCTTCTTTTTTTCTTCTTCATTTTTTTTTTTTTTTTTTTTTTTGAGAAAGATAGACTTTGATTTTGAGGGAAAGTCGAAATTGGTTTAACCACCAATAGTGCCCTATTCCACAATGAATTCAGGATAGGAGGGCACTACTCTTTGACATAAAAAATTCTGTTCACATCCATGACACATTCATAAAATGCATTTTTAATAATCACAACTTTGTTTAATAATCACTCGCAAAGTACATGACTTTTGGAACTAATCATACTAGACTTTTTAATAGCTAGCTTAGGCAATTTCACAACATCAAACAAACCCACTGTATATGATAGTAAATTCCTATATCACCTATTCCATCAAAGGAATGTTGAATTGTTCACACTAATATTGATTAGAAAAGATTCTAGGCTAGTGCACATAATTTTTTTCAATTAACTTGGATGACAATTTATCTAGTATCTTTCAAATGGAGATAAAAATAGAGTATATTTAATGTTACTGTGCATTGGAAGGAATTTACTCATAGCTAGGTCTTTTATGAGAAAATTGTGCAAGCACTAGAAAGACTTTCAAAATATAGATACTAATAAGAAAATCAATATGTTAGATTTTGACACTTTTTTTTTCTTCTTCTAATAATTCTATAGTTACAATCGAGATGAAAGGATTTAAACTATAATTGTCTCCAACTCTTCGTTTGGAACACCATAAGGTGTTAATTGAGTAATAAACTTCTGATTTTCTTGATGATAAAATTAACCTTATGTTTTGCGATTAAAAGTTCATGCCACTTCATTCATGACTCAACTAAGTAAGTAAAACTATCTTATAATTATCACCATTATTAAATATTTTCGTGCGTAAGTACAAATTATAAGCTAGTATATTATAAATTTTGAGCATTGTATCATCATACCATCCAATGCAATAAATTTGTTTTGCGATTTGAGGGTGAAATTGACCAACTAAATCCATTAATCAATTTATGATAATTCACCCTTTGAGCCTTAGAATATTTCAATCCGACCTAGTTTTTGTAATGCCAATGAGGAGTATTTGCCAATGATAACATAAAACTTTTGTCCCATTTTTCTTTGCAACATTTAAATGTAAGATCCAGGTAAAATTTACACGATATCCTATTATTATTATTATTATTATTATTATTATTATTACTATTTGTAAGGACTCAATTTGTAACGACCCCAAGATGGTATTGGGTTCGTACGTTAAAAGGCCCAAACAATATAATTTGTAGAGCGTGGATTTGAAAGGTTAGGCCTTGGTCACCGGACAGCAGTTAGTTGTGGTTTTCCTGACAACATACATGAGGAAGCTCTCAGTATATCTGACTGAACCCTCTTCCCGGCACGGCTTGGGCTCCGGTCATTGAACCTCGTCTGAGGAGTTTATGGAGCTTCGTGCTCTTATTATCCTCCTTATTTAGGACTCCATGGTTCGGGAGACGATTTGTCCCCTCCTTCTTCTGTATCGCTTCTCTTTCCTTTTTATACTAGCAATTACCCTCTCTCCAGTGTCCACGTGTAAGCTCAACTTTCTGGGGTTAAGACTTGTCCTATCAGCCCATACCTAAAGTGGTTGGGGGTCGTTGTAAAAGCTGAAAAGCATGGTGAAGAGCATGGACCTGTCAGGCGCAGAGTTCTTTATTGCAATATTGGCAGCCTTTTACTTGAGCTGCTCCTACACTGTGCTCGCCCCTTCTTTTAGGGGCACTCTGGGATGCCAAGAACAAGATCGTCCTCGGTCATATCCTTAGGCCGTTTGGACTTTCATTGTGCATCCTCAGCAAGGGCCTTGGGCCTTAGTATAAAGTGGGCCGGGGTCATAAATTCTCCAACCCTACACTATTATTATATAAATTTAGCATACAAGCAATGATATTATCAATTTATCACCTTAAAAATTTTGTTGCTAAACAATCACTACCATAATATCCAGAGACTTAAGACACAATGGAACATATTCTGTTTTAAAGATGGTTGAAGTTTGATACAAGTAATAAATGAGTATTAACCATTCAAATTACCATCTAAAATGTTTCATAAAGATAGAAAATTGATATGTATTCAATTCAAATAAAGCTAAGGGCCTACAAATAGAGGATCCCATCTACAAGACTTTACTGAGTCATTCAATCCCTAATGTGTGGTTGAAATTGAAAGCATCAAACATATTCCATTTTAAAGATAGTTGAATTTTTGAATTTTTGACACAAGAAATGAATAACCAATCAAATTACGTTGCACTTTTCACAAGTTAGAAAATTGATATGTAAATCCAAATCACCAAAGGGCCCGCAAATTCACTTTGCACAAGTTAGAAAATTGATATGAATCCAAATGGAACTTAAAAATGGGCCACAAATGAAGGGTCCCATTATTTGTTCGGTAGAAATTTAAAACTCGTAGCAGGTAGTCAACACAACGCAATAGAATAAAGACGGTCCATTTCCTATAAATTAGCATGCCATTATTAGCATTTCGTATCACATAACAAAATCATAAACAGTTTTATTTTTAGAGAAGCATATGATGATTATGAAGGAGGGTTCCTTGTTGAGAATTACTTTAAGCCTTCTCCTTTGTTTGGTCACTATTCACCTCATCCTCCTAACTTCTGCACTGCCCACTCCCACTTTGAGGTTCGTTGCATTGAAAACGAGCAACACGCCCTTCTCAACTTCAAGCATGACCTTCTAGATCCTTCAAACCGGCTTGCCTCTTGGGTATCTGACGTGGATTGTTGTGACTGGGTCGGTGTTGTCTGCCACAACATCACCGGTCATGTCCTCCAACTCCATCTCAGAAGCTTTTTTCCTGTGAGAGACGAGTTTTCAACTGATGATACCCAATATGGAGCTCAATTGCAAACTTATGAAAGGTCAGTGTTCAGCGGTAAGATAAATCCTTCTCTGCTTGATTTGAAGCATTTGATTTACTTGGACCTCAGTTACAATGATTTTGGTGGTATTCAAATTCCCAAATTTCTCGGTTCAATTGGGAGCTTAGGATATCTTAATCTCTCACATACGGGATTTGTGGGATTGATTCCTCATCAACTTGGGAATCTCTCTAATTTGCACTATCTCGATCTTGGATATAATGATTTATATGTCAAGAACCTTCAATGGCTCTCTGGTCTTCCTTTACTACAACACCTTGATTTGAGTTCTGCTAACCTTAGCCAAGCCTCTGATTGGCTACAGGAGATAAACAAACTCCCTTCCTTGTCAGAGTTGCGATTGTCAAATTGTGAACTTTCTAGTTTCACCCCACCATCGATACCCAGTAGTATTAACTTCTCATCTCTCACCACCCTTCATCTTTCATCCAACAGTTTTGAAAATACTTCGATTCTGTTTTGGGTCTTTGGTCTTCATAATCTGGTTTCTCTTAATCTTTCTTGGAATCAGTTTCACAGTCCAATCCCTGTTCATCTCCAGAACTTGACTTCACTTAGGCACCTCGATCTATTTGCCAATCAGTTTCAAGGTCCAATCCTTGTTCATCTCCAGAACTTGACTTCACTTAGGTACCTCGATCTATCTTGGAACAATCTCAACTCTTCAATTCCCAATTGGCTCTACAGTTTTAGTCATCTTGAGTTCCTCAACCTCGGCTACAATTATTTGCAGGGTACAATCTCTAGTGCCATTGGAAACTTAACATCTGTCATTAGCATAGACTTGTTAGGTAATGAACTTGAAGGAAGGGTACCAAGATCTTTGGGTAATCTCTGCAACTTAAAGGAAATTAGATTGTCAGAAATGAATGGAGTCAAAAGATATCTGAAATCTTTGAAAGTCTATCAGTATGTGTTTCAAATAGACTAGAGATCTTATATTTGTCTTATGCTCAACTGTCTGGGCATTTGACCGATGATCTTGGGCAATTTAAAAATCTGGCCATCCTTTCTTTGGGGTCTAATTCAATTTCAGGACCTATTCCATGGTCTATAGGAAATCTTTCCTCTTTGAGATCCTTGGACCTTGGGAGTAACCAAATTAATGGAACTCTCCCTCCAAGTTTTGGACAGCTCTCCAAATTAGAGTATTTAAATATTGAATGGGGGGTGTAGTATCTGAAGTTCATTTTGCCAAATTGATGAAATTGACAACACTTCTTGCATCTCGAAACCAACTGACTTTAGAAGTAAGAAACAGTTGGATCCCTCCTTTTCAACTCAATTATTTATTTTTGGGATCATGGAATTTAGGGCCAAGATTTCCTTTGTGGCTTCTTTCACAGAAGCAT
The DNA here is from genome assembly GCF_001633185.2 of Quercus lobata. Lineage (NCBI taxonomy): Eukaryota > Viridiplantae > Streptophyta > Magnoliopsida > Fagales > Fagaceae > Quercus > Quercus lobata. Next base: position 5,572,067 of record NC_044911.1, on the reverse strand, counting down.
CTTCGGTATTTGGACATATATAACACAAGGGTTTCAGATGCAGTTCCTCCTTTGTTTTGGAACCTGTCTTCTCAATTTATTTATCTAAATCTCTCACACAATTAGATCTATGGAGAGATTCCAAATATCCCAATGATTTTGTCCAATTCATCAATGATTGATATGAGTTCAAATCACTTCAATGGTTCGTTGCCTTGTATATCCTCTAATGTTAGCATCTTAGATCTCCTTGACAATTTATTGTCCGGATCTATTTCGCACTTTTTATGTTACAAGGTGAATGAGTCCAAACAAATGTCATATCTCAATCTGGGTAAAAACTTTTTATCAGGGGAAATAATTGGTTGTTGGATGAAGTGGCAAAATTTGAATGCGTTAAATTTGGGAAAGAACCATTTGTCCAGTTCTATTCCAAGATCCATTGGATCTTTGATTTATCTTCGATCTTTGCATTTATACAACAACAAATTCTCTGGAAAATTACCATCCTCATTGAAAAATTGTAAACACTTGGTTACTATTGATATTGGCAAAAACGAGTTTTTTGGGAGCATACCTTCATGGATGGGACATAGATTTTCAAGCTTGATGGTTCTCAGCCTTCACTCAAATAGATTCTATGGTTACATCCCAGAAAAACTTTGCTATCTAACTTCACTCCAAATCTTGGACCTCTCAAATAATAAGCTATTTGGAAGCATACCTAGATGTGTTAACAATTTCAGTGCCATGGCCACAAATAACAATTCAAATGGTCCCCTTCTTTTATATGGCCGGTCAATTGGATATGTTGATTCTATGGTTTTAGAAAGTGCATTGGTTGTGATTAAGGGGAAAGTTCTTGAGTATTCCACCACACTTCAACTTGTAAAAAGTATAGACCTTTCCAAAAACAATCTATCAGGCGAGATCCCTAAAGAAGTGACTAGTCTTCAAGGATTACAATCATTAAATTTGTCATTTAATATCTTGAGAGGAAGGATTCCTGACAATATAGGTGTTATGGGATCATTGGAATTTATAGATTTCTCTGTAAATCAACTTTCAGGTCAAATTCCTCAAAGTATGTCAAATTTGACATTTCTAAGTCAGTTGAACTTGTCAAACAACAATTTAAGTGGGAAAATCCCATTAAGCACTCAACTACAAAGCCTCAGTGCCTCCTGCTTTATTGGAAACAGACTTTGTGGAGCTCCTCTAATTGAGAATTGTTCTATAAGTGATGTAAAACCCATTGTTGAAAACAAAAGGAGCAAGGATTTTGGTGGACCTGAAGTGGATTGGTTTTACGTTAGTATGGCACTTGGATTTGTGGTTGGGTTTTGGGTTGTATTGGGCCCTTTACTATTGAACAAGCAAGTGAGAATCATGTACGTTCAATTCCTAAATCACCTAGGGTTCAAACTCTGGGGATTTGTGGCACAAGCTTGGCTGCGTTGTAAGTAAATGTTGTAAGATTCTTAATATTTAGTGCAAATATCATGTAATCATAGTAATCAATATTTTGATGATTTTTATTTGATCTTTGATCTGGTTAATGCTTGTATTATTAGCTATATTCATTCCATTGACATATATGAATATGAAGTTTCTTCTTCTGAATATCAAATGCAATCCAAGTTGTTGTTTTATTATCTCTATACATTACAATGTAAAACCACATTTCAATTAATACAAGAATTTGATCAATTAAAAGCAATATACAATACCTTGAAAGTTAAAATGATGCCCAATTTCTCAATCTCTTATTGATCACTTTGTAAAGTCTCAACAAAAAAAGGTTTTTGCATATTGCAGCAAACTAAATGGGCTATTTGTAACAAACTCAAAGGCTAATTGGTGGAATCCTTGCAACAGAAATCTTAGAATCAAGCTTAGGCAAAAGAAATGTGGGTCTCCAAAGTCTTCTTACTTGGGGAAAAACCCGGCCTTCGATGTTTATTGGGAACTAGGTTATGATGCACACTTTGTGCAGGCATGCTATAGTTTTGCGTCAAAATATGCTATATTTTTTCTATGTAGTTCCAGATTTTCTGGCTGCATGCGTTGATTTAAATTGTGTGTGGCTACGCCGGGGGGGGGGGTGTGTGGGTGGGGGTGGTTACACATGATTAAACTGTTGATTCAACAAGTGTGTTTGGGTTTCGCGGTTTTACAAAGGTATTGCAACTGGAGATTTATTTTTGAAGATATCCAAGTCTCTCTTATATTGCCTCTGGACATTGACACTCTTGGTTTAGTTGAAAGGTATGGAAACTGAACTATTGGCCTCCTTAACTATGCTGCATTTATTTTGATCTTAGCAACATATTGGTGACGTGACACATTTCACTGCAAGTAATAGGCTCGATTAGGAGCTTGTATGTAATTTGGAGATATCATCTTTTATGATTCCTAACTCTTTAATGTGAGTTTCTTTTACATGTAAAAGAGAGCTTCCAAGAAACTGGATTTTGTGACTGCAGAGTTTATAATTTGTGATATTTTGAAATAACATTCCCAACTCTTTCTATTTTTTGCTTTGAGATCCATTTTCCTTTAATGAAATTCCTTCATTGTACACTAGAAAAATCTGAAATAATCATGTATATGCATGTACGTATCTATTTGGATGGGAAGTAGATAGGTATGTCCATGTTCTAAAATTAGGTTTTGGTGAAGAGGGATTTTACCATTTTAGTCTAGGTGGAATGGGGTTTTGTTGAGTTAATGATTTTCTGAATTGCGGTATGAATTTTTTAGTTAATGGTTCTGAGAGTGAAGGTCAATGAGTTGAGAGAGAGTTTGTGGGGTGAATTTAATTGTCTGTGGTGTTTTGTTGGGGTTGTAATGTTGTTTGCAAAGATTTATCAACGCTTCTTTTTTACACTTGTTTGGCATGGTAGAAAAATGAAATCCAAAAGGCTGTGGTTGACAAGACAACATTGGAATTAAGTTGAGTTGTGTGTTTGCAGTAGGATATCAGGCAACACAATATTGCACTTTATACAGGACATAGTGAATATAACCACTTACACAACCTCTAAATTAGTTTTTAGTAAAGCAGCCCAAGATTATAATTCTATTATTTGTAGCTCTCTTTTTTTGGGTGAAGGTGAAGTATACTTGCTTCAATACAGTTGTCTTTGGTTTCCTAAGTAAAATTCATTAATATCCTCATCCTATGTAATTTTTCTTTTCCACTAGTAATGGAAAATGTTGCTGCCTTTAGTTTTTCCAATAAAACTCTACTACGCTTTATTGCAATACACCTTGGTTACATTAAGCTCATACAATTTTAAACAATACACAATATATATTGTAGTATGGCCACATTTCTTTTGCTAAACATTAGACATTGAGTTATTTCTGACTACCTCATCCATTCTTGGTGTAATTTTGGCAACTACTGGTGTTCCTGTGGTAGGTTTTGGTAACTGTATATGATTCTCCTTTAACAAGAACTATCATTTCTCATTCCAACACTCAAATTTGTAAAACAAGACTCTATCATGGATTTACAAATATCATTGTATTCCAAATACAACAAGGTTCTCCAGTAATTACCAAGTACCCATCCAATTGAAATTAGGTTTTCATTTTCTATGTTATCAACAAGCGTTTATTTTATCTCTTGTAGTATAATAGTTTTGGATTTTTTAGCACACGGATCGTGACTTTGCAGTGAATATGGTTGAATACTTGAACCTTATCCAAACCGTTCCAAACTCCAAGGATAATTTAATTAAGTGGTGGCATTTAGAGTATTGGTAATTAAAGTGTTTCCAGTGAGTTTGAGTTTAATACTAATGTTTGTTCAGATCACAATTTGATCAACATGATGAACAGTAATATATCTCTAATATTATGTATATTTGATGATAAAGTGTTTCCAGTGTAGTTTTAGATATTTGGTCCATAGAAATGCTCTTATAATTGTGATATTTGAAAATTAGAAGGATATGTAACTGGAAAGGGTTCTTACTACTATCCAATACGCACAACTTAGCATTTTCACCCTGAGGCAAGATTTTTTCCCCCCTTTTGTTTAGTGTGTTCTCTGTTAATCTACCCTTAACTTTTTCCAAGCATATCTGTGCAATATATTAGCTGGAATAGTAATTATATAGTGTTGAATTTGGTCTAGGGGGTTGTGGTGTGCATTACCATCTTCAATTCTTTTGCACAGGACATTGCAAAGGCCAAGGAATTCTTATATTAGGGAGGAGTTGACATTGGCTATTGAAGACTATCATTCTTATATTATGTTTAATCATTCAAAATCTATAAAACAAATTGTTCTATCGGTTGTCACAAGGTCACAAATTTAGTAGGAAAAACCAGGTTGAAAATTGAAAATCATCTACAGTCTTATAGATTAGTTTCACCATCCACTTACCTAGATTAAAATGCTCTTTTCCCTTCTTGTAAGAGGAAAAAAAAATTGAAATCGAATTTTAAAAACTGTTTATTAAATAATCTTTCAAAAGAAAACATGGAGTAGAAAAGTACTTGTCCAGGGGAAAGAAAGAAATTAATAAAGCATGTGCTTATTTATTTTTACAATTTGGAAAAAATAATGACATAGATTACAACAATTCTTTTTTTACTTGATAAATGATTACATCATATGTTGTCATTATATAGTTGATAAAACAATAAGCCAAAACAAGAAGCAAACTCAATGTATCTTTCTTACTTATTTTTTATGTATTCAAACATCAAACCGCAATGTACAAGACAAAACCATCCCCAATCAAACACTCCCCATATTCTATCCTAACTTCAGTCATTATCCCATGTCTCTCCGAATTCCTTATAAACATTTGAAAACATTTACATTTAAAAAAATAAAAATTAAATAACAATGATAAATTTAAGCACACTTCACAATATCATTAGTCATGAAAAAATAAATTCATCATTTTCGTCATCATCAATTTCATCAAAGAACGGGTCATTGAGAAGCTCAGATGCAGAAGGTCTTGCCCTTGGTTGAGCAAGGCACTTCTCTATGAACGCCCTCACCTCCAAATCCTTAACCTTGCTCAAGGCCTCAGGCCTCATCCCAGTTGACACCTTCTTGTATATTTTGGCAACATTGTCACACTCACTATAGGGAATTTCCAAAGTCACCATCTCAATCATGCACATCCCAAACGAGTATATATCCACCATTTCCGTGTAATCCTCCTCGTAAAGCTCCGGTGCCATGAATTCCGGTGTCCCTAATACTGAGTGTGCTGAATGACTCTTCCCCACTATCGCTGCCAAACCCAAATCACCAATCTTTACCTAACAAAAAAGCCAAGAAAAAAATTGTTTAGCTTCCACATAACATCATTAGTCAATTCAAAACCAACTTTTTTTTTCTTAAATTAGAAGACTAAATTTGATTGCTTGGTTAGGAAGTAAAGCAAATGTATTTTAAAACATAAGATCCAAAATTGCAAATCAAACTACATGGCCTATAAGCAACCAAATATGTATGTTAAAGCACAAAATGGTACCTGACCAATGTTCCCATTGACAAAAACATTGCTACAATTGAGATCTCTATGAATGACACAAGGCTCATGTGTATGCAAGTAGTCCAACCCTTTCAAAATCTGCTTTGACCATTTCTTCAAAGCTTTCATTGAAACGTGCCTATGTTTCTTCCTATACTCTCTCAAGTTCCCACTAGTACACACCTCGGTGATAAAATTCAAGGTGTTGTTTTCCTCGTCCCTCCACACATTGTACAAGGCAATGATGTTATTGTTTGTTAAGGTTCTCAGCAGCCTGACCTCGGAGTAAAGCCTATCAATCATGTAGGGATCATTAGTGAAGTTTCGTAGTTTGACCTGGTTCCATGCTACTTCTATTCCTTCTTCTTGATCAAATGCACGGTACACTTTTTTCACTGCACCACTGCCAAGTAGCTCGTTGTAGCGGCCGTACCGGCCTGTTGGATCAATTTCGACAAATGGCTCGGAATCTTTATCAGATGGATCAGGATTCACACTAGGCATCTTCAAGTAAAACATGCAAAAAAGTCAGTCATAAACTATGAAAGCAAGTAGAGTTTATTTGAATGAGTTTAGAGTTTAGACAAAGTTTTATATTAAAGACTAAGAAACCCAATAGAATTAATATATATGAACTGTAATTGAAAAGTTTCTTTGATAAACCGAGATCCAAAACAAAACACACACACACACACACACACAAAAAAAAAAAAAAAGAAACATATACAATTCTCATACTTTTAGACCCAACAAACTCAGAAGTATGAAGAGAATTCAAAAGGATCAAATACACGTCTGTTTAGAGCTTTAATTCAGGGTTTTTTAATATATAATGTCATCAACATGAAAAGTCAATATTTTTCATGAAAAAATGGAAATCTGAAACAAACCCAGATGAGACCCTGATAACAAAGTGTGTTATAAGCCAAACAAAGCTTCAATCTTTGACAGAAAATTATAACAAAAGGAAATGAAGCACATAATAGAAGAGGCCAGAACTCTTACCATAAAGAACCAAAGTTTCTGATACTGTGACTTGAAGAGATTTGCTTCAATCTCTCCCTGCCAAAAAAAACTACTAATATTTCAAGCAGAGAAGTATCTTAAGAAGAAACTTCAAAAAAGTAGTCCAACAAAGCATGAAACATGGAAAAGCAAGAGGGTATTGAAGAATGGTATTTATAGGAGCTAGGCTGGACTCAAAGACCAAGGTTAATTAAAATTGAGAATGTGTTTGGTGAGGTTAACCAGGGTTGATTTTAGATTAATGAGGAATTAATGTTTAGATTAGGTAAATTTGAATTTCCAACCGTTTTAAGTATTTAATTTAATGAAGTTCTTTTTTGTAATAGACAGTAAAAAAGCTGATAAAGATGTAGTTGAAGGAATCTTAAATTTTTTTGAATATAATGTTCTGTCTGAATTGGGAATTTGCCACGTATTAATCTGATGATTTGCTATTGTGTAGTGTGTACAACATTTCAGCCTTGTTTAGAGGGATTTCATAGTGATTGCTCATTATTGAATGAATATTTTGAGGTTTCTTTGCTTGTGTGTTCGGAAAGCATATAGTATAGTCAACTTTGGGACCTTTGGAATTTGGCATCTGAACCGTCCATGTTTCTTTGTGGGCCATAGTGATCGTGGGTCCCATTAACCGTTGACGGTGGAGGTGTCACTAGAGCATTCCACTAAATTGGGAGTAAAAAGTCTACCTGGGGTCCATTGTCGAGGGTGTTTGGCTTCTAAGAAATTGATTTTCCAGTCAAAAGTATTACATTCTTGAACAGGCTTTTGGTTTAGCAGTTGGGGCCAGCTTGGCTTTGAAAAGTTTACCCAACTGGACAAGAAGAAAATTGGCTTAAACTATGCATTAGTCATGCTTTGAAGTGAATAGAATCTACACCTGTCATTGTTCTTTTTTTTTTTTTTTTTTTAACAATTGAAAATTATGTATAATTTATTCGTTTTTTACATGTACACACACCATTGATTGCATCAAATGCAAGGGTAGATTTTGGTTAACTTTATCGATGAAGTTTTTAGTTGTTTAACAAGGGATTTTGATTCGAATCTTGCCTACATTAAAAAGAAATTTAGTAACGTCTTGATGTGAAAGTAAAAACTAAAGACTATTTTTCTCAAAAAAAAAAAAAAAAACCTAAAGACTATTAAGACTAATCATCATAAAATGGATTCTATATATTTTAAATCTTGTCATGACTAAAACTGCAAGGATTATGTCCATATAGCTGATTTGAAATTGCTACTATTAAAACTAAAATTAAACAAATATAGTGCAATTTAAAGGAAAATTTGTTTGAATCAATGTTGTTCAATCTTTGTACTAATTAAAATAGAAAATAAAAAATTTTCAAGAGATAAAACTAGGAATGGCAACGGGTCGGGTTCGGGCCGGGTTTTTTCATACCCGGACCCGACCCGCGGGGCAAGACCCGTAGCCCGAACCCGACCCGTTTAGGTAACCGGGTTTTTTCCCGGGGCCCGGACCCATCCCAGCCGGGCCCCGCGGGTCCCACGGGCCCCGTTAGGGCTTGGGCCCAGTTCGTGGCCCAACCAAAAAACAAAATTTTAAGCCCAGATTTATTTTTGCCGTTCAAGCCTGCATATTCCAAATAAAAAAATTAAGCCCAAATTTATTTTTGCCTACATTCAAGCCTAAATAACGTGACCCAAATGCCAAATCATAAACTACTAATCATAAATCAATAAATCACCTATTAATTATAAATCTATAAATCAATAAACCATAACTAATATCATAATCATAATTCAATAAATCATAACCAAGATTTTAAATCAATAAATTACCTAGATCATAACTAAAATCACTAGCTAAACATAAAAATAAAATAAATCAAACAAGTCCAAGAAATAAGTATCAAAAGTTCAACGAGTCCAAGAAATTAAAAAGCTACAAAATAAATCCCACAAGTTTAGAATAATTACAAATCAACATATTAATCCAACGAGTCTAAGAAATTAAAAAAAAAACTACTAAATTAATACAACATGTTTAATCTTCATCAATTGTGATACAACTCCCATCAATTGTGGCACAACTCCCAGGTTTGTTTGTGTCTGTGTTTGTGTCTTCCATATCCGTTTTAGGCTCTGCATTCCCAACAAACACAAAAAACAAAATTAACAGAGTTAATTTGAAAATCTCTCACAAAATACAACAGCTCAATAGTTAACAAACCCAATAACAGTATAACATCACAAACACCTTAACCCATAAACCAAACCCTCACCCACCCAAAACCCAAATAAACATTATTATTATCATCACAACAAATTCAATGAAACACCACACATAAGACATTAAAACTTCACATATCCTAATTATGTTAAATACACTGCAATTCCAATATTTCTGTGAAAAGCTCTAATGGGATTAGTAAGTACAAAATTATGTTTAAATATTTTCACTAGCGTTACAAACTTGCTTTTGCATATAGCAAACAATTTAACCAAAATAAAGTAAATTGTGTAGGTGTCCTGCTGTAACAAACTAACAATGGTATATTATTCACTCAATAAAACTAGATTCAATCACCATAAACATTTCAAAAAAACACATTTATAGCTTACAATATCAACAAAGAATTTAAAACCATACTGGGTCTTTCTATTTCTAAAATTCATAAATGAGTAAACTAGGAGAGATACAAGCATATAGATTATGCAAACCAATATTTACAATAAATTCAACAATAATTCAGTTATTGACTAAAACATAATAATAGCACTTTCCTAGATTTTCCCAGGTACCAAACAAAGATCAAAGGGCTTTTTCTCACAAACATAGATAGTATTATTATCAAAAGTAAAGAAAACCCAGCAGATATACAAAATAGAAAAAAACCCTTTCAACAACAAAGATATTTAAGACAAAGCAGTTAAGGAAAAGAATCAAAAGATAAAAACGAACTTCACGGACTCAGTGAAAATGAAATAAGAAATTAAGAATACCTGACTGACTGCTGAGCTGAGCGAGGGAGGGAAGGCTCACGGACTCAGTGACTGACTGACTGAGGAAGTGTGTGAGTGAGGGAGGGTCGGACTGAGCTGATCGGAGTGAGGAACTGTTGGACTGCGCTGCGCGTGAGGCGTGAGGGAGAGGGAGGAGGGAGGCGTGAGGCGTGAGGCAGAGGGAGGCGTGAGGGAGGCGTGAGGGAGGGAGGAGTGTGGAGTGTTGGACTGGGCTGCGCAGAGGCGTGAGGCAGAAAAGAGGGAGAGGGGCTGCGGCAGCTGAAGATTGAAGAGTGAAGAAGAAATGAGGGAATAGTTAGGGTTAGATTATAGGTTTATATATATATTAGGGTATTTTTGTAATTTTAGGTACCGGGTTTTTAAACGGGTTTTTATACGGGTCGGGTCTCGGGTCAGGTCTGGATTTTTTTAATAAAACCCGGACCCGACCCGAACCCGTTTCGGGTTATTTTTTTAAAACCCATACCCGACCCTATTTCTAATCGGATCGGGTAAAACCCGGCCTATTAGGGTCGGACCGGACCGGGTATCCACGGGTCGGGCAAAAATTGCCATCCCTAGATAAAACTCAATTACCCTTATATGACAGTTTTAGATTCTAGTAGACGCAAAATGGAAAAAGAACAATTGGTCAATTTGGAAACATTAAGAGTTTATTCATGTTAGTAAACTCAAAATCTATTGTCAACAAGTAAGGGACTTGGAATTGAGTTTCTCCTACACAGAAAAGAATCTCATTAATTTTTTAATCTAATAATAAAGAGTAATTATGATAAAACAAAAAAGGAATGAGGAGTTAGGGCATATAATTTTTTATCATAGTTGAGTTGGGTGAATCATGCAATGCACCTCTCTCGATCCTTCCTTTCTCATACGACAATAAAGTCTCTCACCTTAATTTCAAGATCAAATTCATCATCAACTCCTTTGTGTCGACACAACAATATCAATAAGTATCTCGGCTTTTGAGATATAATTTTCATAACACTAATCAGATACAATAAAGTTTTATTGCATCACACTGAATTCTTAGAGACTCCCTACCTAGTATTGTTTTCACGTAGCTTTTAGTAACACCCTTGATCCTAGCTCCGAAATGTGCAAATTGGAGCAAGAATATGTTTGGAGGCAACAATTTTGAATGCACATTTGTAAAGCGGTTTCAAACAGTAATTTTTTAAAAGCATAACTTTATTTTTTATTTTATTTTTATAACCTTTTCAAATAGCCTTTTTTTTTTCTTTTTTCTTTTTTATTGAATAACCCTATTTTTATAAAGAGGAAAATATTCCAGACAGAAAATTAATTTATAACCTTAAAATATTTGGAAAGTTATAAAATTGTGCTGGAAGGTCCATACAGGGCACGCGATTTCCTCTTAAAAATTCCTTAAGGTTTGAGATCTACATTAGGACAACTTTTGAACACAAATGGTCTATTGACTCTACTCATTTAACATCGTATTACAAAGGATATATACTCCCTCCATCCCAAATTGTTTTGTTTAGTTAGAAAAACTCAATTATTTAAGGAAACATCATTAACTATTTTATCTCTTAAAAAAAAAAGATATAAATTTTCTAAATTACCCTTAAAAAGTTATAAATTTATCAAAAAATTATTTAAGAAAAAAAAAAAACATTTCTAGTATTAGCACCAATTGCCAAGCAATACTAGAAATTCTATAATTTGTAAACCTATATTCAAATCCAAATTCTATAGCCACCAAGCCTAATCCAGATTCAATCTTTAGCTTTAAATCAAATTTTAATACGGTAGATTAGAAACTCTACTGGTGGCAAAACAATAGCTTTAGTGGATTTCAAAATTTAGGTTTTTAATGTTTTTTAAATTAAAAAAAAAATGCTCCCATAAATAAATTAAGGGTATAAAGGGAATATTAATAAATTAATTGTGTCTTACTTTTCAAACAGAAAAAAATTTTGAGACATCCCAAAATGAAATACAAGCAGGGCCGGCTCAACAACTTTTGGGGCCTTAGGCGAAAATTTTAAATGGGACTTTTTTTATAATTAAATATTAATCAAATAATATATATATATATATATATATTGAATTTTTTTATTTAAAATCTATTTTTCTTGCTTTTTGAGATACAAAATTACTAATTAAGTTTTTATATTTAAGTTTCTCTAACATTTCTTTTTCAATTGATAATATTGTTTTTTTTTTTTTTTTGAGGAAGAATTGATAATATAGTTAATCCACTTAATCTTTCTTGTGACATAGTAGATCTTAAATAAGATTTTATTAATTTTAATTTTAAAAAACTTCTTTCTACAGATGCAACTGTAACAGGTATTGTTAGTAATATTCTATAAGCAATATATGCTTTTGGAAAAGAATCTAGTCTTTTTAAATAATTAAGTACATTAATTGGAGTATTTTCATCTATTTGCTCAACTTCTTTTAAAACTATTAGTTCTTAACATAAATCTGAGCCATCAATATCATAATAAACATCATGTTTGAGAAAACTTTCAAGATTAAATAAAACACAATTTATAATTAAAAATGATAATTTAACTAAAAATAAAATTTAAAGTATAGAACAACAGAACCTAGTTATTGCAATTTTTCTAAAACCGTGACCACTTTAAAGTTTAAATCTGCACAAATAAAAATTAATTTAATACATGGTTTAATAAATTTGTATCACTATAATACAAATAAGTTGATATGATATACATCAATTTATTAATTAGTATAAAATTTATAATAATAGATAAAGTGTCAAATAAAAAAAAAAAAAAGTGTGAGAAACCAACAGCTTGTACTCCACTACTCCTAAGTCCTATCATCCTATGCCTATGGCTAAGTTTTAAAGAAAAAACGTGTCCTACTTCTATCAATTATCATGGTAGAAAAGGGTACAAAGAGGGGGCTGCTGGGGCAGAAAAGCTATCGGTGACTATATTTATTTTTTCCTTTTTAATCTTTTGCATTTTAGGATGCAATGGGGCCTTTTTAATGCATTTTATTGACCAATATAAGTGCTTAAATTTTTTTTTAATTAAAATATATATATATATATATATTTTTTTTTTTTTACAAGTGGGGGCCTTCTTTTATTTGGGGGCCTTAGGCGATTGCATCAATTGCATCACCTATAGAGCCGGCCCTGAATACAAGCCAAACAATTTGAGACGGAGAGAGTATTAGTTACTAAAACGGGATTGCATGTTCATCATGCGCGCTAAGATTATAGTATAAAAATAATTGCCACAATATGTTGCCTTCTTTTTTTTACCCTCATACCTCGATATTCTAATATTCATTCTTTCTTTATCAAATCTTCTTCTTTTTTTTATTCTCAAAAAATATTCTTATTTTTTTAAAATGAAACTTTATCAAATCAAATGTTAGATTCCTCTCCAAAAAAGAAAAAAAAAATCAAACGCTAGGTTTTAAATCCTATTATCAAGTGTAAGGTTTTCATTTTCTTTTTCCTTTTTTTCTTTTTTTTGCCAAAAAAAAAAATCTTTATAAAAAACAAGTTGAGTGAAGTTACCAAAAACAAGGCTAAGTTTTCGCTCTCACTTTTTTAATAAGGAAAAAGTATAATTCCTTACCAATAATAATAAATAAATAATTCTAATTCCATGGAACAATGATAACAAGACCTACAAGTCTAACAATTCACATATTACTTTTAACTTTTGTGAAATATATCACGAGTCACAACTCACAACCTCTTACACCATGACCAAAACCAAAACCAAAATATCATTACTCTTTTCATATACTTATAGAAAATTAATACAGTATTTATTTAGAAAGACCAAACTTCATTCCAATTAACTAAATTAATAATTAATTTTACGGTGGGGTTCAAATTCTATCATATTTATCTAAATAAAAAAACATATAAATATAATTGAAAATTTTCATTTTCTTTATATTTTATCAATTCTTTCCTTATTGATTCCATTCTTAAGAGGCAAGTCTCCCCATTATTTTCCTTTCCTTCACATTGAGATCAAATCGTAAGACTTTTTTAGTCCCCAAAAAAAAAAAAAAAAAAATCATCAAAATTTTTAATTTGGCTGAAAATAATTGTGCTCACATGACATGGATATCCTAAAACCCATTAAGATTTAAGCATATAGCTTTTAACACTAAAAAACCCCCCAAGTCCACCCTATAGCTCCGTAGGTTTGCATTCTCCTGTGATCTTAGGCTTTGCATGGAATTATGAACACATGAGGGAACATGTGATTGGTCCAAGTTGGCTATTGCCCCTCATAACCATTCAATTCTCGTTAAGACATGTGAATCATGTGAAATCATCACTGGTTCCATGCATTTTCTACATCCTTTACGCTTCAATAATATTAAAAGAAAACAATAGCTAGGGAGCCAAAATTAAGCAGCAATTTAGCCCATGAGAGAACCATATACACATATATTGGTTATTACTAATTAATAAGACATTTTGTTCCATTGAATTTGCTTGAACCATGATATTTTTTTATTCTTTTCATGAGAAGAATTTGGACTCGAATTTAAATAAGTAAAAAAGATTTGGGGAACCAAAAATTATTGGCTTATAAATCTTCCGGGAAGATGAGGAAGCAAAATGAGTATAATCACTTAAGAGTAGCGTAAGTCACATCTTTCAACTTACCCATCTTAATGCATTCTAATTTTTTGACCACAAATAATGAACTAGTACACGTTTATCTTTAATTAATTAGTTGCCATTAATATTGGAAAGTGCATGGTAACATTGGATGAAGGGCTGCGAATGAAGTTTATCTACCAAATTCTTCATTATAATATCACATGAAACACATTCAAGAAGATTTTTCTTTCAATACTTTTGGGGTCAATTTGAATGGAAAATAAAATTTGACTAGATTTTAGGCATGTAGTTTAAATTTATCTACATTGCCATGAAGAAAAAAGGACTTGGTTGCATCTTTTAATTTGTTAAAAAAATTAAAATATTAGGATTAAAATACAATATGATACCATTAACATTTTCAAAGTAAGAAAGACTAACAAAGTGATCTTAATGCCGTCAAATATATAAAAATAAACTTCTTTTTATATTTTGTGAAGAAAAAGTCTTTGAACGCATTGAGGGTGAACACGAAGTTGTTAGTATATATTATAATGAGGAAAGCATGCTGATATAAACATGTTATCGTTTTTAATTTCTTTACTTATGCCTGTTGGCTAAAAGAAAGCAAAGTCAATTCGAAAAGTATAACTATATAAGCCGGCTGGTTCAACGTAATATTAGCCCGTTCTCATTCTGCCGACCTGGTCATGAAGATTTAGATAAACCCATCCATAGGTCATTTTCTATTATTTATTGTGCTTCCAAGATAAGATTACATCATATCTGCATATTATTCCACAGTATATATAAGAATTGTCATTTCTGTGTTTTTTTTTTTTTTTTTTTTTCTTCCCTTAAAATAAATTATCTCATTTAATTAACGTTATGTGCATCTTACCTTCCTTTTTCTTTTGGAAAATACATTAGTTACAAAAATGGATGAAGGATTTGATTCATTTGAAGGCAGCAGTTAAAGTTACAAAACTCTTGAAAAAATTATTTTTATTTTGTCTTAAAGCATTCGCATCAATTTATGCAAAAATTCATGTCTATTTTAGTATAAGAACTTGCTTTTTCTATTTTATATACTCATTTTTCAAAACATCTCACATCATATTATCTATTTTACACTACATTTCACCAAAATATCAATTTTTCTTGATTTTTTAAATTTTTTCTCTTTCTTCACACACAATAAGCACTGTCCACTCTATTCCTTCTTCTTCAAGATGCGTAAAGAATGAATAAACAACTAAATACAAAATGAAAAATGTCAATGTAAATTTATGCAGTTAATATAGCAAATTTGTAAATTTACACAATTATACACAAATATGAGCTATTTTTAGACAAAATTATGTAAATTTTACATTTTTTACTATTATACACGTGTGAATGCTTTTAGAGAATATATGAATATCGTTGTACCCAACGTTGACATCCCACTCCTAGCCCATGTGCTAGGTTAACAAAGCAACCACCTGATGTTGTTCAAATGGGGTATCAAAGTCCTCTAGAGAGGCATCTTATCCACCCCTACAACTACAAGGCATAACCTGGATACAGTTGGCCAGCATACTTGTATACCTTTGCTTTGAGAGAAAGTGAGAAGATCATTATAAAAGAAACATATAATATAGTAATGAACTCGTGATATCATTGATATGATTATAATTTTGCAATCAAACTTAATGTCCTTAATTGGATGCGTATATGTCAGTCATGATGGTCCTAGTTTTCGTTTGTTTGGTACCAACTACCAAGTTCAATATCCATATTACACTTAAAGACATTAAGATATCATATGAGGTGAGATAAAGGATAGAACCACGTATGGTAGAGATTGGGGTAGCCCCAGACAGGATCCCTCATCTTGCTGGCATCTTCCCTTGCAAGAAACACAAAAATAACCAAACTTAGTAGTTTGGGCTGACTTAACAGGGATTGACAAAAGACACTTTGATGGTTGAGTCAAAAGATGTGTTGGCTCTGGTTTTAAAGGCAGCATATAATTCTTTCTGGAGAAATTGAATACTTCCATCCGGTAGATGATCATGGCGTTTATGAAGGACGTATGCAATCCATCTTTTTCACGTGAATCCTACCTCCAAACCTTGCTCTTCAAAGTATTGGAAACTAGGTTGCACGGACACGCCATTTTTGGCGTCGTGTTAGTGTCCAACACATGTCGGACACCAGAACGGGTACTATGCGCTGGATTCCGGTGTCCAGTGATGTCTTTTTTTTTTTTTTTTTTTTTTTTTTTTTTTTTTGCATCTCCGACACAGCTCCAACGCATCCGACATGCCAGCAGTGAAAAAAAAATCACAAATTTTGACAGGTGGACTTACCAATACCATTGATTTTGTGATAACCCTAAAACAATAAAGCAAGTTTAGAGTCTCTTAAACTGAAATTTGAAACCACATCTTAAGTTCTTCTTAACCCACCCTCCCTCTGTCACTGCTGCTGCCCTCTGTCCCTCACCGGAGTTAGATCAGTGAGCTCCGATGTCAACGTCATGCCCTCTGTCCTTTGTCCCTTCTGATCTCTCTCTCTCTCTCTCTCTCTCTCGGCGTGGACAACAGGTCGGAGAGAGAAGGGTTTGGGGTTTTGGTTTAGGGAAAGGGAAAGGGGAGAGGAGTGAGTATGAATATTGGGTGTGAGGTTTGGTGGTGGGAGGAGGAGAGGGGTTCGGAGGAGGAGGTTGGATTGGGAGGTGATTAGAGTTAGAGGAGCCATTTTTCCTCTTTGGTTTCTCAGAGAAGTACAAATTTTTTGTATGAATGATTATCTCCTGATTCCCCTGGCTGAAGTGTCTAGTCTTGACTCTAAATAAAATTAGTTCTAATCGGCATATGCGTATCAAACAAGGCCTCAGTCTTCTGGGCCAAAAGTTAAAAAAGGAAGGAAAGGGAAATAGAAAAATACAGAACCCAATTAGAATACTCCAGTATACTTTGGGCTTGAGTGGTACGTTTGTCTCACTTCTATGTACGTTTGCATCTCTTTTAAGTTTAGCGTCAAACTTTTGAATTGAAAGTTTAAAACTTGTTATCCTTTTATGTTTTTAATTTGATGTTGAACTTGTTATCCTTTTATGGTTTGTACTCTAAACATTTTATGTGTATTATTGTATTACTTTGAGTGTAGTTTACTTATTTGTAGTTACTAGTTTTTACATAATTTAAATTCTAGACATAAACGTATTTCATGTCTAAAAATATTAAAAAATATGCCTAAATATAAAATTTAATTAATTATTTAACCGCCATGTCCCCGCTGTGTCATGTCCTTATTTTTCAAAAATTGCCGTATCCCTGTGTCCGTGTCGTGTCCGTGTCCGTGTCCGTGCAACATAGATTGGAAATAAGCTCATCTGGTCCACTAACGGGACATTTTTCAAGATGGTGCAACTTGAGCTACAGATAGGGGACAAGTTCAATTGCATCAAATACGATTGAAAGTGGATGAGGCACAATAAATGCTAATTAAATCTAAGTTGGTTTGCTAGTGGCTTAGGAGGCTCTTCTTTTGAGCCTATCTAATTAGGTATTGGTGTTTGTTGAAGCATACTTTGATGTAATGTAATGGGTAAAAGGACAGTTTGGTCGGGGGAACATGAGATAAGCCAAGATAGTGAGGGTCAAGTAGCAAGAATCAAACTGAGATTTTTCATACCAGTAAAGTATACTTAGTTGATCCAACCAAATAGCCTCCGTGACAAATTGTTAAGGCCTTACTCAAAGATCGAAGGAGCCCGAGCCCATGATCATATCTCACTCCAATCCCTCTTTTTTTTTTCTTTTTTTTTTAGAATCCTACGCTTAGAAGTTAGAACTTGAATTATAATATCAGCTCTATGTTGTCCATAACATCAATAATCCAAGACACTTTGTAGCTCAGATTTTATCATATCTACTTTTTTTTTTCAATCTAATAATTAAGCTATAAATTAGGAATAATCATTTCATCCCCTTGTTTGGAAGAGAGGATTTTAAGGACGATAGAAAGAGATGGGAGTGAGAAGGAAGACTAAAGTTTCCTATGTTGGAAGGAAAGAAGTGTGAAGGAATGGGGAAGTTCTCCACTGGGTCCACACTTACCAATCCTTTCATTCATGGAAGGAATGAAAAGGGAAAAATAGGATGGTGACTTCATTCCTCTCTCCCACTCTGTATGTGTGCGTGCATGCGTGTGTGTGGTGCATTATTTGTGGCGGAAAACGTTAGATTGTGGTGTGTGTGTGTGTGGTTTTCTTGAAATGGATACTAATATGGGTAAGGTGAGTTTTAGCCATGGAGGGCTAATAGTGCTAGTGACAAGTGAGTTGGTTTTTTGATAGCGGTGGCCACGGAGGGCAGCCTTTGAGACAACTTGTTTGGGAAAAAGATATAGGAAGAAATGGAATGTAAAGAAAATATCTTTTTTTCTTATTTGAGTTAAGAATATTATTTTCCATTTTCCTTGTTTGGGAGATTAATAGAAGGTTTACCTTATATGCCCAGTTTTCAATCTCTCAAAATTGGGAAGAATAAGAGGGAATTTAATGTGTTTTTTATTTATTTTAACATCATATCTTTTGAAAAATAAATCATTTTCCAGAAAGTATTTTCTAGAAAATTATCACATTTTCCTATATTTGATAGTGACCTTAAATTAAATTGGAAAACACCTTCTTGATTTCCCTAATTTAGATTCGCTTGAGATAAAGTTGTTTTCATTATTTAGCTTTGCGTGAGATAGAGCTGTTTTCCATAAAATTTTAGCGAAAAACAACTATATATGATGCTAAACTAAATAAGAGAAGTTAAGAAATAATTTTTCTTTAACCAATAATTTTTCTGATATTACCAAATACCGAAAATGCGAAAAAACTATTTTCACATAAGATTTTTTATTGAAACTAATAATGCATAAATGAATTTTTTAGGCGAAACTACAATATTGGTCCCTCAAGTTTACCCTATGTGTGCAATTGGTCCTTCAAGTTTGAAGCATATGCAATTAGTCCCTCAAGTTTGTAAAATGAGCAATATAAGTCATTTTACTAACTGCCATTAACGGTGTTACTTATATGACTAATAGACAATGACTTGACATTTTATTTTAATGATGTGGCATATTTTAATTAAAAAATTACAAATTAAAAGTATACATGAGAAACTTTTTTTACAACAGTACCAAATTAAAAAAAAAAAAAAAAAACTCTTTTTTTTTCTACCAATTGTAGATATATCAAAATTCGTGGGACCCACTAATATGAATTCTTTTCTTCTAAATGACACCTTTTTTTTTCCCCCTTTCCGGCTCTTGCACAAAACCCACTGATTGTCTTCTTCTTTCTTTTTCTTTTTCTTTCCTATCTCTCTTGCATGAACCTAGACACTGGTGGTCTAAGGTCTTCTTCATTTTTGAAGAACCATCTTGACGTGGAAGTGGAACTTGACGCTAAGGTCATTGTGGATGTGCTAACTACCAATCAGCATGTTGACCTTCCTTCGTCTCCCCTCATGGATGATTGTAAGTTCTTGGCTACCAGGTTCAATCACATTCAGTTCAAGCACTGTTACAGTGAATCAAACAAATGCGCTAATGGGCTTGCTAGGAAAGGTGCCACACAGACTGATGATTTTCTGGTCTATGATAACCCCCCTGTGGAGCTAGAGAGTAGCTTTAGTCATGATTTGAATGGATTGTATTCTATAAGACATTGTTCTTCTTCTGTGTTGTTTTCTTAGTTTTAATGAAATTCCTTTTTCTACCAAAAAAAAAAAAAAAAGTAATCTTCTTGTTTCAAATAAAATAAAACCTAGTTGAATTTAACCCCACCAACAAAACAAAATTCATAAAAATAGAATCTCAAACCCAGAAAACAAAACCCATTTGAGTTTAACCCTCACCCACAAAACACAAACCAAATCAAACATTTAAAGAAAATAAAAGAAAGAAACAACAAAAGAGAAGCAAAGATGCTGCGAAGTGCTATATGATACATGCCTTGTTTTTTTACTGCTATGCCTCTACTAGGATTCTATGGACTTTGTTTCATCCCGTGGAGTGTCTGCAAATGTTTAGCCATTTTAGTTTACTCTGTTTCTGTATTTTGTTGCAGTTCTGTGTAGTTGCTGTGTTAATATATGTCTTGTTAGTGTGTGTGTATCTTTATCAGCCCGGTTAGGCTATGAAGTTTGTGGTGTTGTAAGACATTTTAAATTGTATTTCTATTTACATTTAATAAAATCACAGTTTATGCTCCAAAAAAAAATGCTGGGCCCTATTTCTGTAATTTTAATTTGTAATTTTTTAATTAAAATATGCCACATCATTAAAATAAAGTGTCAAGTCATTGTCCGTTAGCCACATAAGTAACACCGTTAATAGCAGTTAGTAAAAAGACTTATATTGCTCATTTGGAAAACTTGAAGGACCAATTGCGCACATTTCAAACTTGAGGGACTAATTGCATACACATGGTAAACTTGAGGGACCAATATCGTAGTTTCGCCAATTTTTTAAGTACTAATAATACCATTATTTTTTTCTTAAATACCTATGCCCTTGTTTTTATTTTTTTTTAATTAAAGAAAGAACATAATAATACCGTCATAAAATGATTTATTAATTTTCATTCAACCCGAAAGAAAGATTACTTTTCATTCTATCCATTTCCTTTCAAACATCCAAATAAGATAGATGGATATTTAATATCCTTTATACTTAAATGGGTACAAATTGAGTGAGGTGGGTTTCGGCCGTAGTAGTAGGTTAATTATGAGACATAATTCTCATTCCAACCCTAATCCACAGGAGATCATAATTCTCTCTTCTTCTTTTTTTTCCTTTTTTTTTTGAGAAGATATCATAATTCTCTTATTTTAGGTGAGACATTAAAATTCTATATATTGCAAGATTTGAGATTTTTTTTTAAGTGATTCTTATTAGTCATCTGAAAACCTAAAATTTTGAAAATACCTATGATTTTTGAAATCTTGTCTCCTATTCTTGCCAACCAAATTGAGAAATATCACATATACTCTAATCATAATAAGCTAAAACAACAATTGAGAAAAAAATTATGTCCCTAAATTTATGATTACTAATTAGGCTAGCTAACATTTAATATAATGGTATACACTATTACTTGAGAGGAAGAATGAAATATTGATTAATATATATATATATATATATATTGTGAGGATGAGGATCCTGAATATGATTTAAATGGGGCAGTCAAGGTTATTCCCAAAGATGCAACTCGGACCTCGGAGACGAGCATTAGTTGTGTGAGACGCATGAAGTTAAAACATCAAAAAGGAAAGAAAGCAGACTTGGCACAAAAAACGAGAGGGATGAAGAAAGAAGGGTGTAGAAGTCATCTCTTCCACATTAAATGCAAGACAACCGCTCCCCTAACTACATTAATAAGGAAATGACCATGAACAATGATGACACAACTAATACTGCAGGGTAAAGTTTATTAGTATGTTCCAAATGAGACAAGAGTCTTAGGAGTAAAATATCAGCCCTCCAAGTGTAAGATTAAGATGATTTGTGGCTGGATATAAAAGAAAAAGGAAGATCCATATCTGAGGGAGGAGAAAAGGAGGGAGAAAAAAGAACTTGATAGCCTAGAACTTGAACATTTGTATAAGTCAGAAAAAAAAAATATATATATATATATATATCAAAATATACCTTCCTTGGACTTGACCGAGGACTGTTTTTCTTTTCAAACTTGCTTGTCTTAATCATTTTATTTGCTCTCTATCCCATTGTGATTAACATTTAGCTCATTGAACGTTCAATATCCAACCCACTCTCTAACAAATATATTGTTGTGGGCTTATTAGGCCGTGGATCAAATTGGGTCTATATATAAATATATATATATATATATATTGGGAAGGAGAAATATGAAATAATTAGTTTTTTTTTTTTTTTCCTGAATAGTCTTGAACGCAAACTTAGCTTGCCCCCTATTCATTTTTTCATTCATCCAAAAAAAAAAAAAATGCTACGTCCACAACATTTTTACAATAAATCAAAAGTGATTAATTATTATTGATTCAAATTTGAATCTAAGACTAAGATTACTTTTTTACCCAATAATAACAACCAATAACAACCTATTACTTTAAATATGTTGTAAAAATATTGAGAATATATCATTTCTCCCAAAAAAAAAAAAAAAATTAGTCCTGAAATTATTGTTGGGAAAAGGCAAGTGTGGCCGTAGAATCATCTTTCTTTCTTCCTAGGCCTTGCTAATTGGACATGATATTGGCCTGTTTAAAACATCTGGACTGGGCTTACACATTTTAAAAACCGAACCATTTCAGTTTCTACAAACGCCATATAAACCCAAGCCTTTTCAAACACAAACAAATCTCCCACACCTTAAAATCGATGTTTTACAGCCCGATTTATCACAAGCAAACTCCTTAAATTAAACGAACCGTGCATTACTTTTCAAAAAAAAAAAAAAAAAAAGGAACCGTGCATTATGAAAGACAAAACGTCGTTTTAAAGATCACAATTCTTCTATGTACCTTAAAACCGCTATCTTAAAACACGTGTTCTCAGAAACAGAGCAAACTTCACCCCCATCGTAAAACAGTAACACAAACACAAAATCAACAGGGTCTTGGAACTTTGTCTTCAATCAGAAACCTTGAATCCCGTTATACCAATCTTCCCAAAAAAAAAACCCAAATTTTTGTTCTAATCATGGCAACGCTGAAGACAATCTCAGCAGCTCTGAAACTCATAGACTCAAAGAAAGAGAACCTCAAAAAGGCCTTCGATGACCTCCAATCCCACTCTTCCCTCCTCTCCTCTTTCTCTCTCACATGGTCAGAACTTGATTCCCACTTCACCTCCCTCCAAAACTCGCTCAATCAACGATTCCAACACCTCGAATCGCTCGAGTTGCAAAAACAGTTGCAAAAACAGGCCGAGTCAACTCAGCCAAACCCTTCAGCTGACCCATCAAGCTCACAAGCGCCAAACGCACAAACCACCCCAAAGGTCCCTCCTTTTTCATCAAAAACTCCGACCCAGATGACCAAAACCCGGGTTGACCAGGATGGTGACGTGGGTTCGGGTCAAATAGTTAAGCCTAGGCCCGAGTTAAAGGCTTTTTGTGAGAATATGGATGGGTTGGGGTTGAGGAAGTTCTTAATTGAGTACCCAAATGGGCCAAATGAGAGAAAAACAATCAGGGATGAGCTCCCTGGTGCATTGCTATGTGCTCCGGACCCGGCTGCATTGGTTTTGGATGCAATGGATTGGTTTTATAAGGATAATAGTGTGAATTTGAAGAATAAGAATAATAAAGATTGGGAATTGGGTGGCTCAAAGAGGTGTTGTGTGCTTTTGTTGGAGGAACTTATGAAGATTAAGGCCAATGTGAGTGAGGAAGTGAGGGAGAGAGCCAAGGAGTTGGCTCTGAAGTGGATAGGGAAGGAGAGAAACATTGAGATGCACACGTTTGAGGTGCTGGGGTTGCTGCATTTGGTGGCGGCCTATGGGTTGCGGTCCGTCTTCGATGAGGATGACCTTGTGGATTATCTTGTTATCATTGCGCAGTATCGGCAGTCTGCAGTGTTATGCAAAGTTTTTGGTTTGGGGGATAAAGCTGCCGGTAAGCTGATTAAATTGTGGTTTTGCTTTAATGTTGTGTGCTGCTTGTTATGTAGAATGTCTTAGCTGATTGTGTTTGATGTTTTATCTTTCTATTATCATACTTGTAATGTGTGTATGTCTATGGTACATTGATCATAATGTCAACATAAACAAGAATTTTCGGTTCTGTATCGACTTTTATTAGTTAGCGGAGGCCTGTCAAATACAGGTGGTTTTTCAGTCTTAAATTTGCCAATATAGGCCCTGCAACAGAACCTTTAGTGTAAGTTGTTGCCAGGTACCAAGTACTGACGGCCATGATGGGGCAAGGCCAAGTCTTGATATTATAGTAAGAAGTTAAATGTAGTGGAATATTTCAAAAATTCCACTTAGAATAATCTTTCTAACATAAATAATTAGTTATCCTGATTAAGAGAAAGGAAAGTATAAAACTTGAATTTCTAACATTAAATTTGAATTGGGAACTTGGTGACAGAATGGAATAATGCAAGCTGTTGTTTATGTTTAGAAAGGCTAATTGAAAATCATGGGCATGGTACCCTCTAGCCCTCTCAAAGCCGTAGAAATAATGGAGATTAAAAAGGCACGAAGAGAATATTGAGAGCCCATTTTGTCTTATTAATCACACAGCATCTCAAGAAGATTTAATGTATTCAGTAGAAAGCAGTTGGACCTTGGTGCGATGGCAGGTGTCCTCCAGCCAAGTGATGTGTTGTGGGTTTGAGTCTAGGAATTAGCCTCTCCAAAATTGGGAGTAAGGATGCTTACCAACTACCTGTCTACCTCTCCTAATACCTGCTCTGCAGTGAGTATGACCTTTTTATTGGGTTCAAAGGAAGTATAGAAGGAGAGATTAGGTTTCTGGAATTGTTGTAATATTGTCTTGTTTAGCATATACTTGATTCATGTCAGCATTGCTATGCATGTGTGAACTTCTTTTGAGGCAGGGTTTACAAATCGCTGTTAAGCTTTTCAAAGCTTTACAATATTTGATCACAGGAGGATCACTGTCTTGGATGTAAACTGTCATATGGAGAATTTTGGTGCCTGCTCTTGGGTAATCTGAAGTAAAATTCAAATGATTTTATTTTTTGGTGCTCTGCAGATCTCATTCAGAAACTTGTAAGTAAGGGAAAGCAACTTCAGGCTGTCAAATTTATTTTTGAATTTGAGCTGACTGAAAAGTTTCCACCAGTCCCCCTCTTGAAAGCCCATTTAGAGGATGCCAAGAAGGCTGCTAGGAAAGTTGTCAACGACGGAAATCATTCTCGCAAGTCATTGGTAATTTTCCACTGCCTTGCATGATTTCCATTATACCATGTGTAATTCAAAATCAAATGTCCTGCGGATATACTTACTAAGTTTCTTACAGAATGAGGGCATAGCCAAAGAAGTGGGTGCATTGAAGTCAGTTATTAAAGTTATTGAAGACCACAATCTTGATTCTGAGTATCCACGGGCAGACCTTGAAGGGCTTATCGAGAAGCTGCAGAAGCGGGCAGAAAACATCAAAAAACCTGCAGCAGCTCCTCCTGCCAAATCTTATCAGCCACAGCAGCACCGGCACCAGCAGCAGCAACAGAGTGGAAACAAGCGTCCTCGAATGGATTCTCCAGTTAGTCCTGCAGCAGCACCAATAAATGTTGGTGGCATGAATTCAACAATTCCCCAATATCAACAATCTCATCTACAGTCAGCAGGTTTGTTGCCAGAGCATCCAGCTTCATATGGGAGCTTGTCAGCTGTGCCCTATGGCATGGTGGGCCAGAGTCCTACTGTTGCCCCTTACATGGGCCCATCAGCTGGGTTGTATGGTTATCCAGGAGCCCCTGTGGGTTTTTCTGGGGACCCAAGCCCTTCTAGTTCCCATCTATACTCATCAGAACCATATGTGCCATCTGATTATTATGTTAGGCCAACTGCCTATGATGGATATGGTGTGCCACCCCAATACCATCCATCATACTATCATAAGTAAATTGATGCACTCTGTCTTTGTGATAGTATACTTTTGGATGGTATAGTAGCTTTCACATTGCAGTGCTGGTTATCGGAAAGCATAGCTTGCTTTTTTGATCACCTGATTGTAGTACAGCAACTAGATACAGTGATTAAGGATTGTGAGATTTTCTAGCGTCACATTCTTAATTACTTAAATTATTTTTAACAGGGTCTTTAGGTCAATTATTTGGTTCTCAGTCAATTTTGAATTCTTTACAGGTGGCATTTTGAAAGCGGGAATTATCATTTTTTTTTATTAGCAGTTTTTGGTTCAGGACCGTCATAGATGAGTCAAGGTTCTCGTATGGACATTTGAAAAAAAAACGCATTGTCCATAAAAGAGCATAAAACGTATATGTTTTAGCTTTTTTTCATATTCTCCCCCTTAGCCTATCTGGAGCAAATGGAACAGCTCATTTGGGCATGCTGTGCATTGAAATCCTGGGACTCTGCCCCAGAAAAGGTTCTCTTATGGACCATTTGGATTGAGGGGGAGTGGAGGAAAGTAGAGTAGGTTGGCTGGAAAATAGGAGAGTAGAGTAGAGTGGCTGAAAAATAGCCTATTTTCCAGCCAACTCTACTCTACTCCCCTTCCCCCCTCTTCCTCAATCCAAATAGGCCCTTATGTCTCCTACTTATGTCTCCTATAAATAAAGACGGAAGTGCAAATTACAACCCCAGAGTTAGGGGTCATTTTGATTGTGGTCACCCATGTTTGAAAATTTTGATTGTGGTCACCCATGTCCTTAATGTTTGAGATCCTTCCCAATTTTCTCCTTCTGGCTGTCTGTTAACTATGTGGCCGTTGAATGCCAATTAAGCATGCCAGTCCTATAGCTGGTCCAATTTAATAAACCACATCATTTAACAAGTCATGTCAATAAATGAAAAACAAAAAGTGTTTTAACGTTAACAGAGAAAGAAGAAAAACTAAAAAAATATGAAAAATTAGATCTCTCTCTCTCTCTCTCTGAGTGTGTGTTGGCAATGACGGCGGCAATCAAGGCACGGCTGTGGATATATAATCATGTAGGGGGAAAGCACCAGCTAGGGACAGACAAGCTCGATTATGCAAGGCTGAGGATTGTGGCTATAAGGTCAGGGATATGGAGTATGGGAATTCAACACTAGGATCAAGAGGCTACTCAGGCCTTAAAAGTGCTTAAATATGTTGCTGGGTCTGGTTTTAGGGAGGTGTAATTGGGTTTATTTGTGGTTTATCAAAGATTGTTGGGTGCTGCTCTGTCTTTCCTTGTTTGCTAGCATCAACAATTTATTTTCAGTTTATTTTTTATTGGTACTGGACTTTGGTTTATTAGTTTTGTTAACGAGTCCATCTGTGGCTGTGGTTTTCCTTGTCACCACTTGACAGATTCTGCATCCCACTGTGTGCGCGTAAAGCAAATTATGGTTCTTGTATTTGGCAGTAGCCATTGTCATTTGTTTTTAAATTTCTATTCCCTTAATCCTTTGGGAGAATGATACTCACTTGAATTGGGTTGCTAGGAATATCATTAATCTTATTATTCCACATGTTCTCGTTAAGGTTAGTGCACGTGCACATGTAACATATTATTCAGGTATGTGTATTCTATAAAACATGTGCCTAATTAGTGAGACATGTGTGGCCAATTTGAATAAGGAATGGGTTGTATAAATGCTAAATAGATGAATGTAACCATCATTTGGGATAATGAAGAAGAATGCTCCTTTTGATGCTTATTTCATTGTTAATTTCTCTGTAGTTTTTCTCTTTCTTTGGAGTTAAGAGACTCTCAAAGCTGTCTTATTCTTGGAAGTGGTGACTCTCTCGAATTTCAGTCACATTTTGCATGCAATCAATTCATTAGTTCAATCACCAATTCTGTTGAAGAACCCTACCCAACCAAAACCCTAAAGCAAACCTAACACTTTCTCAATCATCTCTAACCCTAAAAGCATCACTAAACACCAAATCCACCTTAATCTCATGGTCATACCGAACCATAAGAGCGTTAGACACCAAAATCTAGCATCCAAATAAAGAAACAACTTGAATAACCTTTAGAACCCTAACCTTAATTGTGTTCCTATCAGCTCAAGATCACTCTTCGTTCAAAATCCAGCATTAGACACCACAATTGGTGATGCTATGTGTGTTAGTGGCCTTGTCAAGCAGTAACCCCATCTCAATTCAGCCACCTCTATCCAAGCCACGTGTAATTGGCCGGTCAACTCAGGGCTGTGAGTGGGTTGGTGGTTTAAGATCTAATGTGTCTGAAGTCCAACATTAATTAGACACCACAATTGGCGATGGTATGTGGGTTAGTGGCCTTGTTGAGCCCTAAGGTGCACGCATGCGTGTTTGTGTATGTATGTATGCATGCACGCCAACTCGTGTGTGTGTGTATGTATTTTTTTTATTTGATTTTTTTTGGTAATGTTAATAAGTTATTTTATCTGTTGACTTGTATTTTTAAATGTTGTGCCATATTTTGATTGGCAAAACTATAGACGTAGCATACTTAGTTGGCATGTAACATCCCATGATTAACAAGAATGGATGGGATGGAGAAATAAAAAACGATTAAAAAAAATGTCAAACATCAAGGACCATATTCAAATTCTTTAAAAGTAAGGTATCAAAATCAAATTGACCCCACATTTTGAGAGTGTAATTTGCATTTTAATGATAATTAAAAATGGGACAGAGTTTGAGGCTACTCATCTTTGTACAACATCCGTACTTACCAAAAAAAAAAAAAACAAAGTGAAAGGCAAAATGGTACAACATCAGCACTTAAGTGCTGCGTAAACCAAAATGGCACTTTTATCTTATGACTCTACTCAATTTTTATTGTGGCTTACCCTTAATTCAGGGTCGACCCAAGGCCTAGGCCTAAGGCCTCCACCACAAAAAATATTTTCCCTTTACAATAATGCCCTTCATCCCATTTACAAAAAAGGCCCCATCCCATTGTTAAAGGCCTAAAATTTTATAAAAGATATGATTTTTTTTTAAATAGTTGTGCATTTTTAATTATTAGTGATGTTAGGGAATTTTACTATAGATTTATAAATTGACATGTTACTAATCATAAAAAAAAAATATTTTAAATATTCATCAAGTACATTATTGAAGCTCATCATCCACAGTTATTGTCATATTATATTGTGAACATTTTGTAATACCTTTAGTATTTTCCTTTTTTATTTCTAACAATGCTTTAAAAAAAAATTACAAATGTGTTAGATTATCAATGATGATTAATCTCCCTTAATAGTATGAAACTTTAATATTTGTAAACTAATCTGCTACAAAGCCACACATCAATTAATATCATAGATTATATATTAGATTATAAATGTAATTAATTATGTATCGTCATATATCCAAGATAAATTAATTTTCTTTTAAAAAAATAATATTTTTTTTTCTTTTTGTTAAATTTATGTTTCAACTATGATATTCAATTCTCTATATGAAATTAACCTTAGTTTTAGTTAGTATTATTCATTAAATTATTTATTTAATACATCAAAATAACCTCAATTTGATTAACATTAAATGGTTTTATTTAATTAATATATACATATAAAAGGCCCCACATAAATCTTTTGCCTTAAGCCCCAAATTGGGCTAACCCTGCCTTAATTAGGAAGTGGAAGGCAATTTCGGCTGTGAGGAAATCCCTCAACTTTGTGCACATTCATCCAAACGATTGTTTGTGCCTAATGGAACTATTATTTTAGCAAAAAGCAAAATTATAATATTTTTTCTAATACCTCCCAATCCTTTTTTTTTTTTTTCACCTTCTCTTTTATAAGGGTGTGTTTGTTTTGGGTGAAAATCATTTCCGGAAATGCTTTTCCGAAAATGCAGGTGTTTGGTTGGTCCAGAAAATAGAATTTTCCGGAAATCAATTTCAGTTGACCAAAAAAAATAGGCTTTGACCATGGAAATGAATTTTCGTCCCTATTTTCACTTCAAATGAATTCCGGAGAGAGAGAGAGAGAGAGAGAGAGAGAGAGGAAGAAGAGGACCCGAGCTCCAGTCCAGTCCGACGATCACCGGCAAACCCGAAGCTCCAGTCCGCACTGATCGCACTCACCAGTTGATCTCGCGAGCTAGTCTGACGATCGCACCGCGTCGCTCGATCTCATGAGCTCCAGTCCGACGATTGCACCGCACCACTCGATCTCGCGAGCTCCAGTCCGACAATCGCATCGCTTCGCTCACACCGCAACCATCGCACCTTCGATCTCGCCTTCGACCCACTGATCTTCGACCCACCGATCTCTCTCTCTCTCTCTCTATGATTTTGATTTTTGTTGTTGTGGTGGTGGTGTGGTGGTGGTTGTGGCTTTTGATTGTCGGAGCTTGTTGTCGTGGGTTGAATTGCCGTGTGAAAAATTTGTAGGAAAATAGCATTTTCAACTATACAACCAAACACCAGAAAATATTTTTCACAACATTTTCTGAAATACAACCAAACACTTAAAAATATTTTCCTTTCCGGAAAATAGCATTTCTGGAAAATAAGTATTTTCCAGAAAATCACTTACATGAAACAAACACAACCTAAATCTATGGAACTATTCTAGAAATCTCTTAATTTCTGAAACTATACATATATTTCTGACTTCTTTTCTCCATTCGGCTGGTAATTGTATTTGCCTTTTGGAGCTTTTCTTGCATCCAATGCAACTATGCAAGTCAATCTTTTCCAGCATTTTGTGACTATGCATCACTTTCTGATTTAGTTTTTAGGCTTAATTGGGAGGGTCTTTCTACTCCTTTAGTGTTGAACTTTAGGGTCCGTTTAGTTGGAGGAGTGGAAAAGTGAGAGAATAGAAAAGATTTGGTTTTCCCCCATGTGTATTTGGTTGAAGAGGTGGAAAAGTGGAAGGATGGAAAACTTTTTTATTTGGTTGGAGAGAAAAAGGGGAGGATGGAAATTTTAGTTTATACAAATTGATTATTATGTCCTTGTTATATAATGGTGGGAAAGTGAGGGATAAGTGAGTATAATAAAGTTGGGGTATTTGTGTAAAACATATTTTTCATCACTTTTCTCTCCTCATTTTCCTCCCAATTTGGGAGGATAAAAAAAGTGAACCTAGGAGGGAAAACTTTTTCTCCTATTTTTTGTCTCTTCTATTTTCTTTCCTCAACCAAACAGTGGAAAACAACATTTTTCATCCTATTTTCCTTTCCCTATTTTCCATCCTCCCTATTTTCACCCCAACCAAACACACCCTTAGACTCTATTTATGATGTGTATTTTTCTCGGTGATTTGTACATTAAATATTGCTCACTATTGGATTGGAATGTAATTAGTGTAGAGTGTTGTCATAAACCATTAGCTCAAACCAAGTTTTTTTGTTTAGTTGCATTGTCAAAATCTGTGGCAACATGAATCTCAAATGTGAGATTTATGTGACTTTTAACCTAGGGCTTACCACATTTATCTTCTTCAGTTCAAATGATCTTGGATCTGTATTAGCTTCTTCTTTTTTTCTTTTTTTCTTTTTTTTTTCTTTTTTTTTCAGGGGAGGGGGTTTGAAATTTTTTGGAACTATTCAGTGGTAGGCGGGTAACATCCATTTTAATTATATAACGTACCCGTTCACCACCAAAAAAAAATTACATGATATAGTTAATAGTAAACATGCCCAGTGTTATATGAAGTTATGAACCAGAGATAGAGATGAAAATTTGTTTTTTTAGGGTCCGTTTGGATTGAGCTTATTGTTGCTAAAACTGAAAACTGAAAACTGAAAACTGAAAATACTGTAGCAAAATAATTTTTAAATGTGTAAATAGTGTCGTGGGACCCATAAATAGTACATGAACAGTGCGTAAACAGTGCATGAATAGTATTTTTTGTCCCCTGCACAGTGCTTTTACTGTTCACGTGCAGAGGAAAAAAAAAAAAAAAAAAAAAAAAAAAGGTAGGAAAACGTAGAGCTGAAACGCAAGTTTCAGCTCTACCCAAACGGGCACTTAGTTTCTATCTCTTTGAACAACACCTTTATGAGATAGGGATGAAAAACTGTCCTCTAAGTGTATGTTTGGTTTCCACTTAAAGTGCGTTGCGTTTCTGAATTGCGTTTCTGCTTTTTTTTTTTTTTTTTTTTTTTTTTTTTTTTTTCACGCGTTTTCATTTGAGTATTGCGGTTACTGTTCAATGAACAGTAACCGCAATTGTTGACTTTTGCAGTGAACAGTGCATATATGCACTGTTCACGGACCCACAAATTACACTTTTTATCAACTTTTTCATTAAAAATGGGTCCCACGGTACGATTCACACATTTAAAAATTATTTTGCTACAGTATTTTCAGTTTTCAGTTTTAAGTTTCAGCAAAATAAGTTCTATCCAAACAGACCCTAAGTTTCTCAACAACGCTTATTATTTTTGGCCATAGGAGAGAGGAAGGAGAGGCTACACTAGATGCTAGAGTGGTTAGAGACTTAAAGTTGGAACTTTGTTTATTAGATACAAATTGAATGGAGGCAAGCTGGTTGGTGAGGGAATTATTTGGTCCATGACCATTAGCCGCCTACAGTTAACTGCTGCAATCATTAATTTTTCTGCATGACAGTTTAGACTTTAGAGCCATGGCAGGAGACAACTTCTGGATTGCACCATTAATAAGTCTTACTTCATTATCTGCAGAAACCACCCAATTGGAGAAACATTATGAACACGTGCTCTGCATGGTCGAATATGTTAGGATCAGCTGAAGTTTGAAGTTTGAACTTTAGCTATTACTATTTACTATACAAAAAATGAGCCTATAGAAGAAATGGTATTGGCAAGAATAATTGAACCTATCAAAAACCCAAGTGAGAGAAAAGAAATTTGGAAAGGTTTTGAGTGGGATGCCTAGACTGTGTGTGAACTTGTAGTTCATGTTTTGAGTTTTTGGTTCTTTGTATCTTGTTAGTGAGTGTGGTACCGTTCTGGTTCTGGCCTTCTTAATCTTGTTCATTGGAAGTTGGAACTGTAAGGGATGTTAAAGTCTTAAAGATGATGTTTGGTCATTTTACTTATGGTTCAAACTAAAGTGGGAAAAAGTAGTATTAGTTACAATAATTGAACCTTAGGAAAAACCCAAGTGAGAGAAGATATTTGGCAAGGCATTGAGTGAGATGCCTAGAGGGCCTACTGTGAAGATTGCACTTTCTACTCAAACTTTGGTTCTCTGTATCTTGTTGATGGGTGTGGTACAACTTCTTAATCTAGTTTTTTGGAACTGTAAGCGATGTCAATTAAAGATAATGATTGAGAATTTCACGTATGGATCAAACTGAAGTTGAAAAAAGTAGTATTAGTGACAATAATTGAAACTAACAAAATCCCATATGAGAGAAAAAGAAATTTGGCAAGGTATTCAGTGAGATGCCTAGAGGCCCTACTGTGTGAAGCTTGCAGTTGATGCTTGATACTCAATACTTTGTTTCTTTGTATCTTATTGTGTGGTACAACTTCTTAATCTTGTTCATTTGGAACTGTAACTCTGTAAGGGACTGTTTCAGATAACGTTTTTGAGCAGTTTACTTATGGATCAAACTAAACTGGAAACTTGTGGCTGCAAGCAGACATGAACCAAAAAAAGATTCTTATTTTAGCTGGATTTGGTGAGAGATCCTGATGTTCCAGCCGTTACAGGGTTCCAAGTTGCATTCTACATTTGGTGAATTACCTCATCTCAGTTAGAATTTCCCTTCAATATCATTTCCAATGGTTAAAATTTCCCTTCAAATCTTGTCATGTTAGCATGTCAAGAATTATGATGTACTATTAATCTTCAACTCTATTTATTGCTTCTAATGTACCAAACCAAAAATCTAGCTCTAATTAATTATCTTCTTAAGCATATTTGATATGATGTTTCAAGCTTTATAATCAATTAACAACTAGTTAACTAACCACTGCACACCCTTGATGCGATGGTCACTCCACAAGGTCACTCCACAAGTATAAGTGTTTGTGGGGTATGGGGGTAAAAGCCGAGGTTCAAGTCTTTAGAAGGGAACTTCACACACATATACACATAGATTAGGCTAGAATAAAATTTCTATCTTGTATTCAAAATAAAAAATAAAAAAATAAAAAAAAACAAACAAACAAACAAAGTACTAGTTAACTAAGATAATCTCTCAAAACGTCTTTGAAAAGGGAAAACGATGCTTAAATATATACCATGCTAATTTGATGTGATTTAATCATTGAACATGATTGAGACATGAATTTTTCTAATTAAATGTTCATAAAGTAATATCAGGGCAGTTCCCAAATTTGCAATTGGGTTATCATTAGTTACAATGAGACTAGATAACTATAAATTGCTCAAACTCAACTTCATTTATCTTATGGCTAATTAATCCGCATAATAAAAGTTGACTTGTTACCTATGAATCCACAAGTTAATCTGCCCAAATCATCCAAAAATGACTTTCTTTGGCTACCTAATTTGTTCACCTATTAGCCCCCATTGGAGAGGGTACTTGAGTTTGGGACTCTGGTAATAATATGGTGGATTGTACTTGTTGATTGTGAGGCTCTACCCTATGCTTGAGTTTACCATGCCAATAAAAAAAAAAAAAAAGTCAAAAAGTAATAATTAAAAAAAGGAAGTAAAACTGTAAAAGAGAAAACGGGGTTGGCTGTTTGACCTTGTAATAAATAGAAGTAAAACTGTAAATGGTACTCTTTGTGTTTTATTTTGTTTGTCCACTATACATAATACATAATACAACTATTTTAAAGTGACATCTTTTAAGACATATATTTTGTATAAAACTTATTAATTTTAGAATTATAGTTAAATTTAAATTTAATAAAGTAGATAGAAAAAAATGGTAAGTTAAGAGAATTAGGCATCATTACATTTCAATCCAGGATAGAACCACAAAAACTCAACCACCGCCCATATGCTTCTCTCATAATTGCATTGAATCTTTCTTAACAAAAACATAATCATCTATTCAATTTCAGTATCAATCAAAATACATATACATATACACATGCATAAATCTCACGTGGAAGAATATGAAGTTTAGTCATGTGACACATTGTTTGATAACTCTTTCATTTGGTCTATTACATCGTCTTTTAATTAGTGTCATGTGTCACTCTTCTTTGAAAGTATAAATGCTTGTGAGGTGTGGGGAGCAAGGGCCGGATTTAAGTTTTTAGGAGAGAATTTTACACACATATATACTTAGATTAGGTTATAGTAGAAATTTTATTTTGTATAAAAAAATAAAAATAAAAAATAATTCTATTCATTTAACCTTCCACCTAAATAAAGGTATTAATGAATTGATTCATTTAACATTCCACGTAATTAGAGATTTTAATGAAGTAATTAATGTTTATTTATAGTCAATTATAAATAATTCTATCTCCTTTGTATTTAAATATCAATAAAATTTTGAGCTAACACTTAGCCGAACGGTAGATTAAAAAAATTCCAAAATAAATAATGATATTGTGCACGAGAAATGACTTACCAACATGTATCCAAGTATGTAAACTAACATGCTGGCTAGGATATCTTATAAAAAAAAAGGTGTACAATATATGTTATCCAAAGTTCCAATTGATAATTTTTTCACACGTTTTATTCCAAAGCCTTAAAATTTGCCATGTGGTATATATTCTTGGAAAAGAAATAGAATACTCTTCATTTAGTCTTCCATTTTAGCAAAATTTTTAATTATTTTTTTCCAATTCAGCAAAAGTTTTTTCTTTTATGATAAAATATTAATTTATTCACACATTTTGAACAAGGTACATGTATTTAGTATTAAGTATTCTTTTTTTAGGTGGTGCACTAATTATTAATATAAAGGAGAAATTATATAGTCTTTTTTGGTCACAATAAGTTGGGTGGGTGGATTTAAATTTGGGTTCCTCTGAGCAATGTTACTTAGACACAAGGATCTTGCAAATTTATATAGTTATTTTTCTAAAATTTATATTGAAAAGATAACTAATTAGGAATCTGAATTTTATTAAAATATAGAAAAGATTATTTACTTTAGCAACAATTGGAATAAAAACCAGCTAAACACAAAAGCAAATTTAATAACATAATCAATAAAAATATAGAAAATGATATGCGGTTAAATTAGCCGAAATAATAAAATATTTTTTCATTCATTCAAACAATATGTATTGAATTATAACTCATGAGTATTATACATGAACTATAAATATATTTTTTTTACAATACTTTTATATGAACTTATAATATATTTGCGTATTGCGTAGGACATTCGCTAGTATAAACAAAGATCATTTTGGATTAATTTTTTCAATAAACTTATTTGCATATACATAATCTTCGATGTGAGCTATTCTCAACCTTGTCAAAGGGCTTTCTCTACACCTCTTGTAGGTTTTCTTTGCCCTCTGTGGCAGTTTTTGCTGTCTCTTACGTGGGTCTTGAGCCAACCTTATGGGGTTGTCTTTCTCCTTAAGAGTTTTGTTTCTCTCCTAACGCATACTGTTGTTGCATTTAGTTTTTAGCTATAAAATTTCCACAGTTTATCTCAAAAACATAAGCTACATTTTCCCTAATTTCAACAAATAGGTAAATAAGTTTTTATTAAAGGAAAAAGTAAATCTAAGTGTACAAATATTTGTTTAGAAGGACTTATATACTTATTTATTCAAATGTGGGAGATTAAAAATAAGCAAAGTCATTTCCTTTTCACTCTTGGATAAATAAGTTACCAAGTAATCTACGACTTTCTTTTTCACCTTTAAGAAAAGAGTAGTTTTACAAGTACTATAAATTTTACTACATTAATCTTACAAATTGATGTGTCACCAATTTAAAAATAGAATTCAAAATTCAGTTATGAGGTGATTAAAAGTTGAACTACATTCATTCACTGTGACATCAATCTGTAAATTTCATGTAGTAAAAACTTGCAATATCTTTAACATTTTGCTTGAGGAAATAAGTTACCAAAGTTTCATTTTAATTGGTCACAAAAATCCTCATCAAATCTATTGACTTCTTAAAATCAACAAAATGTGAGATCCTCATTACTATTAATCAACCTATAAATTTTTTTTTGAAATGAAAAACATTCTAAATGTAAAAACAAAAATCAAAAAAGAATTAGGATGAGGAGAGAGATAAGGGGAAGTAAAATCAAAAATATAAATGGATAAGATTAGATTAGATAAGAGAAAAAATTTTAACAAAACAGTTCGAAGTTAGAAAAGTGACAGAGCAATGACACAACACACAAAACACAACACAACACAACACCCAGATCCAATGTAACAAGTCAACTACGTCTCAGTCTTCCCCTTTCTCTCTTTCTCTCTCAATTCTGACAAAGCGTCACAAACACACATACCCTCACATACCACTCTCCCCCCCGCCCCCCCATCATAAATTTACCATTCTACCCTTCCCCCCAATCCCCACAAGTACACCCCCATTTCTTCACTCCTCCTTTTGACTCCAAATCCCACATCGCCGAAGAAGAACAACAAAAACACAGAGCAAAAAAAAAAAAAAAAAAAACCCGAAGCCAAAAAAAAATGGAGCTCCGATTATTAACAGCTACTACGAGTACTAGTACTAGTACTAGTAGTAATAATACTAGTAGCTCTGCTGACGTGGCCGCACCGCCTGAAGATCCGACCCGAAACAAAGAAACGACGGCGTCTGCTGCTGCTGCTGCGGCGGCGGCAAACGCGAAGTACAGGCTGATGTCGCCGGCGAAGCTTCCGATCTCGAGGTCCACGTGTCTCACGATCCCACCTGGGCTCAGTCCGACGTCGTTTCTCGAATCCCCTGTTCTCCTCTCCAACATGAAGGTCTGGTCTCTCTCTCTCTCTCTGATGCGATGTCGTTTTGTGCTTTACTTTGAAAAAAAAAAATGTGGGTTTTGGATCAGGTTCTAGGTTTTTAAAAAAAAATAAAAAATAATGATTTTTTTTTTTTTTTGGAGGAACCAAACGTGGCATATTGGGTTTCTAATACTATGTGAAGCTGGAAAAAAGTGGAGAGAATTTGAATTCTTTTTTGAATGACTGTGATTTAAGATATTTCCAATTGAGCTAAAGAAAGATGCTTTTTTTTTTTTTTTTTTTTTTTTTGAGCTGAAA
The DNA here is from genome assembly GCF_001633185.2 of Quercus lobata. NCBI lineage: Eukaryota > Viridiplantae > Streptophyta > Magnoliopsida > Fagales > Fagaceae > Quercus > Quercus lobata. The sequence continues at coordinate 5,534,194 of NC_044911.1, read as the reverse complement.
TTCGAAAATTCTGATTACTATATTTGTTTGTTTCAGACTTGTTTTTCATATGCTGAAGTGGGTTTTTAATTTTAAGGTGTTTTTGGGGGACTTAAATAAATTTGGGTGGTTTGAGCAATTGAGCTGGGACCGTTAGATTCTGATGCTAAGTCATAGTGTTATTTGTTATTATAAGTGTTTGGTTGCTTTATGTTATGCGTTGAGAATAAGATTGTTCTATAATGGAATTTTATGCTTTTTTTTGGGGGGGGGGGGGGGGAGGAATAATGGGGTTCTGTTTGGTTTTTCTATTTATTTATGAAATGTGAATGTGAATGTGAATGTTGTGTCAGTGTTGTTTTTTCACATAATGGATCTTTCCTTTTTGTTGGGTGCGTGTTGCTTTGGTCTTTTTAACAGTGTGTTTTCTTTGGTTTACACCCGTACAAAAACGAAGCAAAAACTTTATAAATTGTTTTTTTTTGTGTTGTGTAGAATATGGAATCAATTGTTGTCAGCATGGGGTAGTGAGGATTAATTGTTGAGATGAATGGGGTTCAAGGTGGCGAGAAATGATGTGATTGATTTGGGGATTAATGGAATGGAGTATTTGGTTTTGGAGGATATATTTGCTGAATTCCATTTGAGATTCGTGTTGCCATCACTTTGTTCAGTTGAGGGCATAAATATATGTCAATATTTTAACATTTTTAAATGGGCACTGGGTTTAACTTTAGTTGTATTAATGATAATTGAATGAATTTTGAACTCATTGGTGAAAAGAAAAGTGTACGGACTTTGCCTTTGCTCCCCTTTAGTGGGTTTATATTGAGATTCTTCTTGGCATTTTTTATTCGTTTATATTGTCTTATCATGGACCTCATGGTGTAAAGTGGCTAGAGTAAGTTTGCTTATGTCATTGATTATACGAGCTTGAGCTTCTTCTACCAGGTTCTATAAGAATGATATCTGTAATTTTGTCAGATATTCTTAGTTAGGAAACAGATATTGGAATAGTTTTGTGAAACTATTGCTGAATTTTTTGGTCTATTGATTGCACGGGTAGTTCAAAACTTGCCTGTACATCCCTTTTTCTTTTACTAAGTGAGTGATGTTCTTCTTCTTGTACTTCTTGATAAGATCCCTCCCTTCTCTCCTCTATCCTTTTTCTCATGGATATGTTACCAGAGGCTGATCAAAGAGGTTTCTGAAGCACTAATTTTAATTCTTTTTTCCTTTTATCTTGCAGGCAGAGCCCTCTCCAACCACTGGTTCCTTTATGAAGACTCATATGATGCATGGCCCTATTGGTTCTACAAATCCGGTAACTACTGTTTTCTCCAACACCAATATCTTCAATGAAAGAAACTCCAGCTGCTTCGAATTTAAACCACATGCTTCATCAAATATGGTAATTTCCTAATGAAATATTAATTGTTCAATGGACATTTTGTCGGTGAAAATGTAAATGAGGCATGATTGGTATAGATATATGATCAGGTGGCCCCATAGATCCATACTTCATTCCAATTATAGTTTTCCTAAGCTTCTAATGTATTTTAAACTGTATAATATGCCCCTTGGATTAGGTGATTCAATAGATATCTTATCCTACTAAACCTTATGGATTTTGATATTTAACAGACAAATTAATTTCTTAAATCTAATATCATTTTCTCATGCTCATTTCCTATGTCAGTATGTCTTGCATAAGTTTTAGATAATGACTGATGTGTTTGATTGTCATGTTTTAGCTTCTTACCTAATATTATTTATTTATTTCAAGGTTCCTGCAGATTTGAACCAACAGAGAAGTGAAAAATCTGTGCAAGCCCAAGGTCAGTGCCAGCCTCAGGCATTTGCATCATCACCTTCAGTGAAAAAAGAGATGGCAGTTTCCTCAAATGAGTTGAGTCTTGCGTCACCAGGTCACATGGTTACTTCAGGGGCTATTGTACCAGTTGAAGTTGATACTGATGAACCAAACCATAGAGGGACCTCTAACACCGGAGTTCAAGCTTCACAATTTGATCATAAAGGAAGTGGACCTTCAGTCATTGCTGAGAGGCCATCTGATGATGGATATAACTGGAGAAAATATGGACAGAAACTTGTTAAAGGAAGTGAATTTCCACGTAGCTATTACAAATGTACACATCCTAACTGTGAAGTGAAAAAGCTGTTTGAGCGCTCTCATGATGGACAGATAACTGAGATTATCTACAAGGGGACACATGATCATCCTAAACCACAACCTAGCCGTCGATATACTGCTGGTGCTATTATGGCTGTTCAAGAAGAAAGATCTGATAAGGCTCTATCTTTAAATGGTCGAGATGGTAAGAGACAAACTTCACAGTGATTTCTGTTGAGGGTTCTGTTATGGGCCATCTGACATGCTTTTTGTTTATGGCATATTTTTCTTTTGGCATTGCAGAGAGGTCTGGCATGTTTGGACAGACATCCCATACAGTTGAGCCAACTAGCACTCCTGACCGATCTCCTGTTGCAGTAAATGATGATTGTCTAGATGGAGGTTCAATGCCAAATAGGATCCATGATGAGGCTGATGATGATGATCCATTCTCAAAGCGGAGGTACTATGATTCAAAATTGAGGCTTTAGGTTTTCTGAAGTTTTGCTAATGTGCTAAGTGCTAACCGATGAAGTGTTGTATTGTGCTAAGCAGGAAAATGGACATTGGCGGGGTTGATGTCACTTCGGTGGTTAAGCCTATCCGGGAACCACGAGTTGTTGTTCAAACTCTTAGTGAGGTAGATATACTGGATGATGGGTACCGCTGGCGCAAATATGGGCAGAAAGTGGTCAGAGGCAATCCTAATCCAAGGTAAGTTTTACAAGTTGAAGATCAGGAATATGGCTACAGATAATGCCCCTTAGTGATGTGACCTGTGTCTATAATTCACGCTTAGTATTTCAGCTATGGGATCTATTATTTCACAATTATCAGTCTTTGAACCACTTATGATATAATGTCATATGATGGATTTTTCTAATTATTCTGTTATATTTTGAACAGAACATGTTTTGTTTGTTTTCCTTTGTGTGGAATTGAATTTAGTGACAAATAAACGCAGGTAATATTACATTATGCCAGCATAAGTCAGTACTTGAGCGAGCTGGTTACTTATCCAGAAAAAAAGCGAGTACTTTGATCGTCTGGCCAAAATATGGGGAATATTTGAGCCTCTTCTTTTAGGATTTGGTACATAGCTAACAATGTTACCTACATCATTTATTGTTGTGTGGTACATAGCTAGTGTGGTATCATGGGCTAGGTCTGTAGAGCTTACAGAGTATCCAATTTGAAGTTAAACATGTAGAAGAATTTCTTTTGACTGACTAGAAGATGATGCATAAGATATTGTTCCTAAGATGCTCTAGATTTTTACCCTTTTTGAAAAACATGTATGATATAGGGCTAAACACATGATAATTTGTTTCTTATTTGGATTGATTCTTTTAGACATAGGGAGTGTGTCAATCCTCAGGTCTGGTGATCTGGTTGCTGATCGTGAGGTTATCAACTAATGTAGTAAAGGTGCTGTGTCATTTAGTCATAGAAAGAGGAAATCAGTTGAAAGATCTCTCAGTGCAAATCAAAAGTAATTATCAATATGTAACTAACTCTTAAATTAGAAACTGATTAACCAAGACGAACTAGTGTATTTCTAAAATTCTTCGCAACCCAGAGATAGATCATGATTTTGTACCATCCAAGTGCAATTGGGAGACAGGAGGGAGGTGCATGAGGAATTTTAGGGAAAGGACTGAGCGGGCTGGAACCTGCTATCCAAATGCTAAAGTGCTCTGTTTTTCATCTGATACAATGATGTCAAACTACTAATTTACTGGAGTAGAATTAGGTCCTCAACTGAGCAATGATCGTAGTCACCCCCATAAGTGTAATACTAGTTACCTTGTCTGTTGTATCACTCCCCTGTATCTGGAATTTCTACTTTAACTTTGCACATGGGGGCACTTGAAATTCTATGTATTATTTTCAAAGTGTTTAGAATTTAGCTCCATGGTCCCCAGAGGCATTTAACTGGAGGTAGTATTGATCAATAGCTTTAAAAAGGGTAGAAATGGATATAGCAAATTGTAGACGCTTTCAGCCTTATTTTTGTTGTCATCAACTTATTCATTTGTGGGTCTAGAGGGAAAAAAAATGGTTTCATTTATGGTGGTAAACACAGTGAATGTTGCATGCTACATCTGATATCATCATGACTAGAACTTCCTTCCAACCCCTAGTCTCACAAACTCATCTAAAGGTCTATCAATATGTCTCCTGTGAGCTTGTGAATAATGTAATACTACTTGTACAGTGACTACTTGTATGGTGTTGTCTTGCATATAGATAGGAAGTACAACTATGACTCCAAAATGTACTTTCCCCTTCATGCGCTTGCTACTCTTCTGGCTGGGATCTAACTTCTAGAATATTATCTTTTTCTGTTGTAATTTTTGTATGTTGCTCATCATCATGTTCACGTGTGATACAGGAGCTACTACAAGTGCACAAATGCTGGATGCCCTGTTAGAAAACATGTGGAGAGAGCATCTCATGATCCCAAAGCGGTTATAACCACATATGAGGGGAAACACAATCATGATGTACCTACTGCAAGGACTAGTAGTCATGACACAGCAGGACCCACGGCTGTGAGTGGACCTTTGAGGATTAGATCAGAAGAAAATGATAATGTTAGCCTTGATCTTGGGGTTGGGATCAACTCAGCTGTTGAGAATAGATCCAACGAGCATAGGCAGACACATCATTCTGATATTCGAGGAAGCCAAACTCACGCTAGCAGTTCACATTATAATGTAGTTCAAGCCACCCCAGTCATGACATACTTTGGTGTTCTAAATACTGGCATGAGTCAGTATGGGTCTAGAGGAAATCCAAGTGAAAGCCTTAACATTGGAATTCCACCTTTAAACCATTCCTCTTACCCATTTCCCCAGAACATGGGGAAAATACTAACAGGTCCATGAAATTGTTCACTATGAAAAAGCCAACAAAAATAAGATGCTGTGCAATTTTTATTTTTTTTCCCATCCTTTTCGGCTTAAGAAGAAAAAGGCAAGAGTCTGAAGATGATATTAGGATTCCTATACATTTTTCTTTAAGTATCTGAAAGCTGTTATTGGTATTGACTGCCCCCTGCAAATGCCTTTGAAGTCCAAATACAATTTGTATGAAGAGCTGTTCCTGGTCTTGACTGCCTCCCCGCAAATGCCTTTGAAGTCCAATCACTATTTGTATTACATTAACTCTCGAAGAATACATTGTACAAATATGAAATTGAGACTCGTATGAATTTCTGACAGAAAGACAGTACTGTAACTTATCAAGTGCATGTATTTGTAAGAAATATAGTTCTATCTATTGGCCTTTTTCTTATTATGGACTGTTTGTTATTAGCTAGCTCATGAGTTTTCACATGATTGCATCTTGCAAAGCTGTTATAGTCAGAAAAATGATGATACATCTAAGTAGTATAATGATCAAAGTTGAGAATGGAGTGGCCACCAGTGCCAGTGGCTATGTAGAAAGGGGAATGTTTGGCTCCAAATTTGAGACCGTGAGTGGGTGAGGTGGGGACTTGCTTACCAATACATGAAAAACCAAAAACTCACAGAAATAGTAGTATATTACTAGTTCTTTTTGCTGGGGGCCACGTTCAAACAAAGCAATTGGCATATATAGTGAAAAACATTTTACAGTATGCTCTAGTGAATATGAAGCAATTAGGTAAGCGAAGCCCCACACTCTCTCCAGAAGGCTCTTATGGAGAATAAATCTCTCATGAAGGTGACGAAAGACATCTAATCCATCTAAATCTAGCCGTTAGAATCAACCGTTAAGCCAGCTATTTTGGACCCCACAGATAGAAAATCTATGGAAAATGGGGGGAATGGAATTGAATTTCCTGCAATGTTTTATTACCTAGCAAAGTACAGATGATTTGAGATTCTGTGTTTCTTTGCATTCCCTAGACTTGTAGCAAAAACCGAAGCATGTGTTGCCTTTTTTGGTGCTTTTTGGGTGGGCTGACAGTTACAATTTGGTCTTTAAATGCACTGCTGATAGAATCCAAAAATATTTAAATTCACCATTTTGTCTTTCTTTTAAAACCATTCAGCCACTTTAATGTGGACCAAATTTCCGTCAGAGCTAGCTTTACAAACCAACCTTAAAAGTTTTAATAGCTTCCCAAAAGGCACAAAGCTACCTATGACTATATGAGTTCTGTGCAACAAAGTATCTTTTTCCCTTTTGTTACAAAGTAGTTTTTGTATTATAATTGACCAATTATATTTCTCATCGACTGATGTGGAGTGTCATTGAATATAGTATAGTGAACTAGAATCCCAGAGAAACAGAGAGACAGAGATGCATGCATTGTGGGTTTCTCTGAAGGAGAACTTTAACTGTGGAGTCAAGCTGACTGGTGTTGTTCGGCCGCCTGGGACATGTTATAAGAAAAGGAGTCCAACTACTGAGAAGGATAAATTGGAATCTGAGCTTGTTCATAGCACAAAGGTGATTTGCAAGCAGAACAGCACACGAACATTGCTTTCCAGTAAGTGTTTGCTTTCTCACAATGCTTTTAAGGCTCTGAATCTTTACATTCTGTCCCAAGATGGTGTTTTTTAAACCAATATTATAGATAGCAGGAAAAGAGCATTGACTGGATGTGCAATAGAATGAAGAGGGTAGGCAGTAATAGGTGTTTGTTTTCTTGTTAAAAATTCAAGAGTAACGGTGGTTTGATTTCACCTTACCTCTTAGATATATTTATGCAACTACAAGATTGCCAATAAATAAGCAGTTTCATTAAGGCACTGCTTTCCTCTACACCTGCAGCACTTTTCTGACAAATATTGCTCATGGGACATCCGATAATGAGGATTTCTTTGCATAGGAATTTAATGAAGCTTGATGTAGTTGAGATGTCCTTCCCCGAAATACATCAAATCCATTTTAAAAAGGTTCATATCATTTTGCCTTAAAGGTCAAATTGAGAAAACTTATTTCGGTTATACACAGTTATGCTAACATGACCCCTTGACCCAAAAATATAACTAGGCATATTGAATTTAATGCATATTCTTTGGCCTGCTGAGGCCTGCGTCCAATTCATCTTGAACCAATCAAGTGGCTTACTAAAATTAACAAATTGCCTCATATCAAGAATAGCTCAAGGACCTCTTCCTCTCATCTCACGCAAGCCATCTGACAAACCCATCAAAACTGGATTTTAGTCACATTATTTCGATTCATGCAGCAACAGGCTTGCGATTACTTGATATCTAGTTTTGCTGGTGTCTCATGTCAGTGGGGTGGGAATAGCTGTAAACTTTGTGAATCTTTAACCTATAGAATGCATTATGTATTTTGTTTATACCTTCTCTTGCCAATTTTAAACAGGGCTTAACACTGGAGACCCATCAAGAAACATTGTTGAGATGATCTTTCAAAGAGCTTCCATGAATCCCACAAAGCCATCAACAAAGATCAAAACCGTCCTCAAGGTGAAGAACTCTGCAGAAATTGTTGAAAGGTTCGAAAAATATAGAGAAAGGGTGAAGAAGAAAGCCTATGAGCAATATAAAAGACATCCAAGAAGTACGGTAGATGGGAATGAGCTGTTACGATTCTATGGCACTACAATAGTCTGTTACAGTGAAAAGTCAAAGCGAGTCTCTGAGCTATGTAGAGATCCATCTTGTGGAGCCTGCAGAATAATTCAATCTAAGTTTGACACAGATTACACCAGAAGAAATGGGGTGCAACTGAATACCAGCAGTGAGGACTTGAGTGAAAATATGAATGCTGTTACGAGTGTTAAGAATATAAAGAGGGCTGCAATAGTTTGCAGGACAATTGCTGGGAGCATAGTTAATGTGGTGGATGGGGAATATCTAGATTTTGATTCAGTTGGAAGTGAAGGACTGCTTTCCAACTTAAAATGCTTGATATTGCGAAATCCTAGTGCTGTACTTCCCTGTTTCATTGTAGTTTTTGACTGATCTGAATATTGTGTATATCTTTTTGAATTTAGAACTAATAACTCAGCTCATATTTTGCTTGCATAAAGAGCATGTTAAATAGCAGTAGCACATAATATACATATTCTAACTAATTCCATTTATATAACACCATATTGTAAAATTCTTAAGCTGTCCAAGCAGAAATGCATCTGTTAAACACTACTGATACCATAACATTCAATACTACCCTTGATAATCAGAACCCAGATATCTTGTATTGCATTCCATCACTGATGTTCTAAATGAAATTTAGTTCTGTAAACTGTGCAATAGAACAAGATACGTGGGAAAAAGTTATTTATTACTAGATGATACTAAAGGTAACAACATTTTAATCTCGAACTTCAAATCAGACTTTATTACTAGAAAAACTTCCTACCTCAGGTTGTCACCCCAAGACCTACAAACATGCATCAATTTATGGGAGTTTCACTGCCATGCACAGGAGGTAACCAAAACTCGGTCTAGCCAGCCCAGAAAGAAGGCTCCATCCCTCTCTTCAAGTGTATACTTCTCACTGTAGCTCTTCAGCAGGGTCTTGATCGTAGCATTCACTAGGGAACTTAATGGATAAGGTGTAAACCCAGCCATCATAAACCGTGATCTCCATTTTCCTAGAAGTTCATGACGTTCTACTCTTTCAGCCCCCTCGCAAGCTATTATGTTAACAATATCTCGAGCCAGACAGAACTGCTCAACGTTAATCCGCTCCTTGTGATCCCTCGGAAGAGTCACATCAATAGACTCAAAAATCGCCGTATAGTATTTCAATGTCTCAAGGAAACGATTAAAGAATGGGGCAGTGTTGGTGTTGGATTCTTGCTCAACAAGAGTGACCAGCTTGGGAGACAAGCTCTTAACCAACCTCAACAGCCTGTCACGATGATTCTGACCTCCCACACTTTCATCTGGCATGTGGTGCAACATTAAGGCAAAATTCACTGCAATAGCTTCACCAGGACGAACTCCTAGGTCTTCAAGTTGAACATCAGCGGCAGGAATTCTAGCAGCATTGAACTCAAAAGGTACCTTACATGACTCAGCAAGCTTTGATAACCTGTTCCCCACAATATCAAGACCCCCTCCTCTGGCATAAGCTGATGTAGAATCATCAATGCCTGTGATACGAATCTTTGGAGGCCCTCCAGGCCTTGCAGCAAGACCCTGGATTAAGGTGATCCACTGACTGCCTTGTGCAATCATAAAATCAATTATATGGACTTCATTTTCATCCTTCATTGCTTCAGCAATAGCCCCATTTGCAGACATATACCCAAACTTGAAGTATGGGCATACTTCATAGAGTATGTGCATGTATGAGAGAAGTTCGGCACTGGCAGGCTCTTTGCATCTAAGGGCTTTATATATAGAACTTCCCGAAGAGGCCAACCTTGCAACAAGTCCTTCTAACATATAAGCTCCTAAACGTTGGATTGGCTCACCATTAACTGACACCATCTGTTGTAAGTGTGACATCAACCATTCAGTTGTGAACCTATCATTCTCTTCTATTGCTTTAGCACAAGCACAAAGCATTTCTTTCAAGTCCCATCTAGAGATCATCTCCATCATTTGTTTACACTTCTCTGCATCATATGGAATTTGGACGATTCCAACAGGGTTTGTGATAGAGCGTAAGTCAGGAGTATCTGAATGAGGTCCCAACATAACAGTTTCGAGTTCACGTATCTTGTGCCTCAAGTCATCAACATCATCTGTTAAGCAAGATTCATTAACTGGTGAGCCACAAGTGTTGTCAGATGATTGGTGTGAGTGTACTGGGAATGACTCTGTATCTTGTTCTGGGCTGCCATTAGGTGAGAAACTGACAGTAGATGGAGAATTGTGAATGGCATAGCCACTGGTTCCTGAGTGTGATTCAAGGGTGCAATACTGCTCAAAAATCGGAACTGAAGGGTGGGTTCCCTGGCTGCTGTCATCAGAGCATGAGTGGGGTTCCAAACTCTGGATGGTGGGCATGCAATAGGAGACCACCTCCTGCACTGGCTCGTCAGAGAACCTCTGCAACCCATTTGAAAATTTTTGTTTCTGAGATGGATGCATTGAAAAATAGCCAATTGTCTTTTTTAGGACAATCAATGGATGGCCAATGGCCAAAACAATACCGGATAACTTTTCTGGCACTGATGTTCTCAACCTTAACTGACAGCTTTCTATCTTCTTGAACTACAAAGCTTGCTACTTCAAATTATGCAGCTTTATCATCATTTCCAAATTTCAGCGTAGATGATATACCAACATATTCTGCAGAGAAGGGTAGCAACATAATATGATTAATGAGCAAGAATTACATTGTAGATCATATGGAAGCATGTTAGAGCTGTAGAAATGTGATCCTATAAGCAGCAAATGATGTTAAAGGTTCCTAAAGATTAACATGAACAATGGCAGCATGCAAGGTAGGAGTGGTTAATGGATAGATTAACACTACTCAGATAGCATAAAGTAGAATGTCATATGTTTTGTCTAGAGGATAACATATGCTTGGCATTTTCATTTGTTTATGCGCTCCACTTTGAGAACCATATATATACATAAAAGCTAGTATCTGCATGAAAAAAATACAGTTCTGCAGTAGTTAAAGTATTACGGTAGGAAGATTCTCAAAGTTAAGCTCTTACAACCAAAGTTGCATGATTTGGAGCTAAACACATGTTCATCCCCTCCTCTTTCATCTTTTCTTTTTGGCCCCAACCTATTCTCTTCATTATATATGTATGCCTATTCCTTTTACTTGTCTTTTTAATGAGAGGTGTTCATATATAATATCTGTATAAATATACAGAGTATCTGTTAGCATTATGTATATCCTCGATTAAGCTAAAATCCAGGACAATCACTATTGTACGGTCCTTGATTTTAGTATCAATCAATGGTCCTCTGTCCCACTAGATCAATTGCCTTAGGTCTATATATTCAGGCCATCCTCTATACATTCATTGTACAAAACATGATAAAATGCATTAACACGGTTCTTTTTCTCCCTTTCTCTCTCTGTCTTTATTCTCAACAAAAGGAAATTATAAACAGCTATTTTGAAGAACAAGGATATTTACTGCTGTGTAAAAGCTACATGATCAAGTAATTCATTTTATTGTGTTCTTAGTGTGAAAATAATCAAAATTTATACCCAAAATAAAAAGCTGAAGGGAAGATTTTTAAAAAAAAAAAAAAAAAGTAGGTTCAACCTTATAGGAAAGTATCTGACAGATGATGAACACCTTTGACTCAACAACCTAGAAGATGTTGTAATCCCTGCATGTATGCCACTTGTAATACATTCACTAAGGACACTGCTGTCGAGAAGTAAACCCTGTTTCAAACCAAAAGTCTAATCGACATTAATTTAATGGATTACTTAACAAGATAGCTCTGCATGGCTACCGTTATGAGTGCAGAAGAAAATTACAAATACAAAATACTTTTTTTTTAATAGAGAATGCTAATACAGAACACTTAGATGCATCTATTAGTGCAATGCCAATAATGCTATTATAACAAAATCAAGCTATTTGTAGATCAAAATCATAGCATAAAAATACTTCTGAAGAAAAAACACACAGAATTGCTTCGAGACTACAATTAGATATCCCTTATTAGCATGTAATATTGAAAAAAGAAGAAGATGAAGAAGAAGAAGACTTTCTACACCATCTAGAGCATCTCAATTCATACTGATTGAAAAACTATATCCACAAGCGGGTAGAAATTTTAGAGAGAGCTAAAATTCCCAGCGACCGCCTAAACCTTAAAAGACCCTCAAGATCTATGGTTTAAGAAAAACCACCAACAATAACAAATCAAACTTGTTAAAGTTTGAAAAAACATATAGAGAGAGAGAGAGAGAGAGAGAGAGAGAGAGTCAGGCTAAGTATTTATTCCACTTATAATTCTAAAGCCATCACCTTCATTCAGGAAAAAAAAGATGTAAAGAAATATATATTTGTGTGTGTGATATAGAAGAAGAACAAAATTCATGGAGTTCAACCCAAATGGGAAAATCCTTTTTCATACACCAAAAGAAGAAGAAGAAGCTACCAACCCATTTTCACAAACAACATATTATCTCTAAAAAGAAAGACTTTGAACTGAATTTAGCTCAAAGATACAGAAAACACCACAACCTCATCACCAAAACACATTCTTGTTCCATACTAACCATACCAACATTCTACATAGAAATTGACAACATGAAGCATAGAAAATACATGTCTACCTAAAAAAGTCAGACGCAAGAAATTCAACTAACAAGAAAATTAAAGCCATATCAATTCCAACATCAAATTAATAAAGTTTTCTGGCATACCTTTGATGCTTACAACCTTAAATTTCTTGTTCTTCTTTGTTGCAAAGTGGAAACAAATATCTGTCTTCCTGTCAATGACTACAACTGCAAGGTCCCCTCACAGAGACATCATAATGAATATCAATCCACAATTTATAGTAAGGCTTGGTTAAGGAATGACCACATTAGGTCTGGGATTTACATGGGCTGCCATTGACATTGCAATAGACTAGATTCTATTGTCATCATCTTATAATCTCATTAAACTTTCACCTTCAACCTACTCAAAGACTAAAAAGACCCTTGATTCACAACTTATAGTCAAATATGGTTCAAACATTAATTCATAAGCTATCATCATGATCATCCTGGTGTCTTTGTTATGGTCATCTTTTTGCAATATAAATTGTTGACATATTGCATGTAAATTCTAAGTCTTCTATTTTATTTTTTTTTTGACCACTTGTGACATCATAGCTGACCAATTAATATGCCAACCTTACATCATACTAAATTTGAGTTTTAAAATTTTATAATTTAAAAAAAAATTGATATATATATATTGAGGACAATGGCCTTTGGAGGGGCAGAAAATGATGGCCAATTGTGTATCATATTGTTGATGATGTCGACATCAAATGTGTAGCTATTTTAGTCCTTGATAATATAGTTATGATAATATTATATGGTTTCACTTTCACTTATCCAACAGTCAAAACTTATGGCAACAAAAAAGAGATAAAAAAAATAAAAAATAAAAAGTTGATTAACTAAGTACCGAAGCAGAAATTAGAGAAATTTAAAAGAATTGTGACCATGCCATGTTTAAATCCTGTTATAGTTTAATTTTAAATTTTCTTTCTCTATCTCTGTGCTTCACGTTGGAGGATGTTTTAGTCATTCCGTACATGAAATTAGAAAAGAATGATATATACAGTAAATTTATATAGTAAATCTGTAAATGAAAGGAGGGGACAATTTGATTTTGTTGAATGTTGAAGTGGAAGGGTCTTTTTGACATTAGGTAAGAAGAAGAATGCAAGTGCAAAGCCCCAACGGGGACTTTTGGTCCACACGTTTTTGAACAGTAAACTTTTTTTCAACTTCTTTTTCAGATCCAGCTTTTTACAGGGCCTTATCTCCTAAAGTGCACACCTTTTTGTATTCTTCCTCAGATGAATTAACCAATAAAAACCTTTCTTTATAATCTTAATTTATTCTAATTACTTATGTAGTTGTCTTTGTAATCTCATCATGCTTTAATGATCCATGTTGAGACACAAACAAAACTCTTGAAACCTACTAGTAAATTTGACAAGTTTTTAGCTTTTATTAAACCTTCACTTTTAAAAAATATAAGTATATTTTAGTACAATCTTAATAAAAAGTAATATATATAAATTGCATAAGATGTGAGATTTTTTCTAATTTTAAAATTTTTTATCTTACACGTTCATTAATATAATTAATCATATCTCCATTTATTAGGATTTGGTAATCATAATCATTAATTTTTTATTTTGGTGGCAAATTACAAATTGCAATATCTAATTTTGCATAAATTCAATTCAATCTTCTAATTTCACTTTCATTTAATTTGATCTTTTAATTTTTCAACTTTGTTCAATTTAGTCTTTCCGTTACTCTATGTCAAAATCTAGCCATTAAGGACCTCCACAACCATATAGTTTTACATTGAACTAAGTTTAAAGTTAACAGTTCAATTTTGACGGGGGACTAATGGGAGAATTGAATTAAACAAAATTGAGAGTTCGAAAACTAAATTGAATAAAATGAAGTTGGATGTTGCAATTTGTAATTTAGCCTTTTAAAAAATAATAAAAATAATTTAATCACAAAATGTTTTGATGATTAACATAGTTTATGGTTTCTTAGTAAAAGGATCATATTCAAGTGGTCTTCACAATTCTAATCTTAGAATTTATTTATACTAGTAGGTTGAGAGAATGCACCTAAATAAAAAGAATGGGTTATTATTGATACCTCATAAATGTAAAGATGTGTGCAAGGACTAGCGAAAAAGAATGAACGTGCTCACTCTTGTACATTCACCATTATTATTGAAGTATCACCCGACCCCACCCACCTGATCTTCAAAAATTGATGAGAAGCTCAAAACAATTGGTTGTGAATTTAATTGTTATTATTATTATTTTTTATGAACGTTGTGAAATTTATTGAACCTACAACTCATTAAGGTTTTAATATAAGCAATGTTAAATATAAAATAATAAAAAAATTGACAACATTTTTGACGCATGTTGAAATGGCAAGTTTATACTGTTCTCATTTGAATCTATTACTAGTATTATTGTTTTGCTTATTACTAACAATTTATCACATCAACAAATATCTATTTTTTTGTGTTTATAGACTTTTTCAATTAATATTCCATTTTGTCTACATCAAATTTATTTTTATGAATTAGATATATATCAAGGCTCGAATCCATGGTCTAGATTCAATGTACTAAAACCTACTTATAATTTGAAAACTATTGAACCTAAAACTAATTAAGGTTTTAATATAAACAATGCTACATATACAAATAAATAAATAAATTGAAAACATTTTTGACACATGTTGATATGGAAAATTTGTATGGATTCTCATTTGAACCCACTACGAATATCATTTTTTTACTTACTATTAACAATTTGCCACATCAGCAAATGTTTAATTTGTTGTCCTTTTTTTTTTTTTTTTTGTGTCTATAGGTTTTCTCTATTAATATTCCATTTTATCTACATCAAATTTATTTTTATGAGTTAGATATATCAAGGCTCGAACCCATTGTCTAGATTCAAAGTACTAAAACCTACTTATAATGTAAATACAGTAAAATTAATCCTACTTATAAGATGTGTAAGGACCCATTTTGTAGCCCAAGCCCAAAATGTATGGGATCTTGGCTTAGTGAGCCCAGTACAATAAATTTGTAGAGAGTGGGTCAAAGAATTAGGCCCTAATGAATTTGACAACGATTAGGATGGCTTCAGAAGATGGTCAAGCAAGAACAAAGAACATAGAGCTAAATGAATTCATTGTCCGAGGAGGTCTATCTCCATATAAATCAATTAAACTGGTTACAAGTATAATTTTGATTGCTACAGTACTCTTTGATGAATTTTCGATCCTCATCTCATGGAGGGTCTTTCACATTATATAGCTCTATTGGGATCATCTTGATCCTATACTTGTTGATCATTTGAGCTCTTACTTGAGTTCCTGTCCTATCAGACACCCTTTTTAGCTTCCTGTGAGTGGTGGTAACCAAGACAGTACTATTCAGGGATCTTCTCCACATAAATGCGGCCAGAAAAGTAGCTGCAGTGCATTTAATGAGATGGTAGCAGCTTTCCCTTAGATATTTTTGGATTTCCTTCATTCTCATATGTTCATGAGCCATGTCCCTATCACTAGAGCTTCTTGGAGGGTCACTCTAATTGCTGGAATACATACTTAAGCTGCATTTATCATATCCGAGAAGGAGTTCCTCCTCGGACCACCTTCCATTCATTCTTTACTCATGAGACTTTAAATTGGAACCCCTCATAACTATTTGTTAACATGATTGCAGACGACTGCCCTTGTGACTAGAAGATAGATGCTATATATGGTTGGAGAATGGCTACACTGATGTCTAATAAGATAATTAAGTTGAGGAATTCTTGATCAAGAATGACAGATTCAAATTAAGTGCACCGTGTGCAATAGTTATAAAGCACTAAAAAAAAAAAAACCTTTCAATTTCAACTCTTAATAAAATAAAATGTGAAAAAGTAAATTTTTTTTGGGTTGTGTTAGCGGACACCATAAGGTGCCTGTTAACAACTTTTTGACTTTTTTTTTTTTTTTTTTTTTTTTGTCTTTTTTGTAGTTTTATATCATTCTTTTCAACTTTATAGGCTGTGAGACCTACTTCGTAAAGAAAAAAAAATATTAAAATAATTTATGAGACCAATTTTATGCATTTTTCTTCTATTTATTCAATTTTTTTTTATTAAATAGGATTCACATTAGCCCAACATTGACAAATACTCCATGATGCTTATTAACACCGACCACCAAAGGAGAGCAGCACTATATGCAGGAAAACATTAAATTTAGACTAATTACAACAGCCTCAGACCTTTGAACTAATGTCTAACTCCATGTCATGACAATACAAAGTTTGAACATAAAAAATTTGTAGAGCAAAAATGACTGCTGTTATATTTACAAACAAAAAACAAAAACAAAGTAAGGCAGAACAAAACAAGAAACAAGAAGTATCATGAAGCTTGACTTTCATGGCTTCACACGGTTGGCCAGATGTAAAGGATTGACTCTAGAATTCCGCAAAAAATTAAAAAGTAGACATCTGCAATCTCTATTAATTCTCTCGTTCTTGTCTTCATTCTTCTAAGTCAAAGCCGAATTCGCAAAATTAATGGTACGTGCAGCAGCCATGTCGTTCAGCTTTACGGAACAATGAGCTTTTTCGCAAAGGCTGATCTTTGTGTGGAAATGGGTTCAACTCCTTTTGTGTTGAATTTTGTTTAACAAAGTTTTTGAAAGTTGAGTATGAGATTTTCCTAATCAGCAAAACGTCATGTAGTTGCAATATTTGTTTTATTTATTAAAATTTTTAATTAAATTTAAATATATAATTGCATTTAATTTAATTATCTTTGAAAAATATATTAAGATTGTTTATGATTCGTTAATGAATGCAACTGTTTTTTTTTTTTTTTTTAATTGGAAAATTTAATAAATTGCGCATCTAAAAAAATATACCTAAGTTTTATCCAATAGTTTTAATCTCTCATTTGTGTTGTGCTTTAGAGTAACAGATCTTTATAAATTGTAAGGTTACTCTACAAAGACAACTCCATGAATGGGAGCAACAAAAATTTGAATGTCCCCTGTTACGTACGCTATAAAACATATGACCATTGTGGCATTGTCACATCCATGGCATGGGATTTCCACAACTACCCCATTTCCCTTTTTCAAATGCAAAAAAAAAAAAAAAAAAAAAAAAAAAAAAAAAAAAAAAAAAAAAAAATTCATGCTGAACTCAAAAATGAAGCCAATCAGAACAAACACTAATTAAATTCCCCTATATCTTCATGTCCGAGTGGTACTCGCAATTTATAGTTACTTATTTACATAATGCTTATAAAAAGATATTATTTTTATATTAAATATGTAAAAAAAAATCTAAAAGTTAGCTTATTTTAAAATAATAATAATTAAAAGCTAAATTATTTGAAAAAAAAAAAAAAAAAAAAAAGGTAAAAAGAAAAAAGTTTTTTTTTTTTTTGGACGGTACACTCAGGATTTTCTTTTGTTTAATCTGTTTTTTTGTTTTCCTTCTTTTTAACAAGTAGGGGGTTGTGGGTTTAATGGAAGCCAGAACTAATTAAAGTAGAAGAAAGTTAAACAAAGTGTCCTCTCCGTAGCTTGTTTTGTGAAAAAAGAAGATAAAAATCAAATCAAAGCACATGTAATGTGTTCATGTTGCCTCAAGTGCATAGAAACAAAGTAAGCCAAATCCTGAATAAACATTCTTACTTAAACCAAGCCGTACAGAAAGACAGAGGAATTTCAGCGGTGATTAACTTTGTATTATCAATTAACATCAACTTTGGCAGGTAGCATTTAAGTCTAACCTTACTGCAATGTCACGACAAATTTTTTTATTTTTTTGACAATCAATGTCTCCACAAATTTAATTAGCAGAACATTTGACCCACTTTATTACAAAATTAAAATCTTGACAAGAAGTTACCAATAATGTGAAAGAAAGAGATTGCTGATACAGTGATACTAATGAATAAGGAGTTGAACCACAAATTAAGGAATAATTATCCTAAAAATGTTATGTTCACCGTATTTTTATAATACTTTCACAACAATTTTTAAATGATAGATTGTCATCCGCTGTTATGAGTAGGTAAAAAAGTAATTAAAATTGTCAATTCAAATTAAAACCAATAATAACTTATCATTTACGATTTGTTATGAATGAATATAGCTTTTTTTAGTTAGGATTTGTTGTCTTGTAATTTTCACATAGGCGAATATTTTTTTTTTTCTGGATAAGTTTATGGTACTCTAATTTTTTTACGAATAGGCACAAAGTGAAGCATCGAAATGGCAAAGTCATTGGGAGGTTGAAATTGTGATGGTTGATGTATGGCAAGTGACATAAGGAGTGACATAAGAGAAGGATAAAAGTCTTTGAAAAAAACATAAAGATAAGTGTAAACAATATTATGTCTGTACCATAGGGGAATAAATTAGGTATACGTACGCACCAGAGGGTTTTAATGAGGATGACCTAGATTGAGCAATGAAAATCATATATGGAGCACGTGTATCAGGGAGCTGACCTAGCTAGATGGATTCTGCCTTTAGGACTTAATGGTTTTCTTTGTGCCATGTATAGCTTATATCATGCAACAAATTGAAATAGCTATTCTTTGTGCCATGTATAGCTTATATCATGCAACAAATTGAAATAGCTAATGCATGTGCAGATCTTTATGACTGTGGACTACTAGGACTTGCATGTTGACCCGTTTATTTGGAATGAGACAAAGCAAATAATCATTGTGATTGGTTCGATATCATGATGATTTGTGAGCTTCGTAACATTGTAATAACTATGAGTTTAAATAAAATATAGAGTTCAAATGTGTGGCAGGTGTCAATAGTTTTATGAGTCTTATAGAAGTTTAAAGAATCTGCTGAATTCCACTCTGCACTTCTTAAAGAAGCTCATTGTCTTCTCTAATCTTATCATAGGAGAAAATAACTTTTATATTAATTTAAGCCTTGCTCTATTGAACAACCCTACATCCTCTGTATATAAATTATCAAAACAAAAACCCTACATCCACTATATGGTTGGACAATTAATTTTTATGTCTTACTTTATTCCTCCCCTCTGTCCTCTAATCTCCCTCCTTATCCAAATATGAAATATAGTAGGTGAAAACTTAGATATTAATAATTAGTGGTTAAGAGTTTTGTAAATGAGTGGCATAGTTATTCTCTTTTATAAAGAGATTAATTAAGAGATTGGTTGGATAAAAGATCTATAGTTGAATCCCCGCCTACACCAAAAACTGATTAATGTCTTGGTCTGATGATAAAAAGCAATCATTAGGAACGGACGCCATAGGTTGAAACTCTCTCAAAAAAAAAGAAAAAACCCAAATCTTCTCATCGTTGTTGTAATTATTGAATTATATAAAAATAAAAATTTAAACATAAGTTTTTTTTTTCCTTTTAATAAAAAAGATGAATTGTGAGTTCAATTAATTCAACCGTTAAAGACTTTTCATTTTAAATAAATAACATAAGCTAAAATCCTACTTACACCAAAGAATAATAAATGACTTATCTGAATCAGGCCCCCACAATCTTTGGTCTTATAATACATTAACATATTTTTATAGTATTCTAAACTAAAATATCTCCTATGGGACATATCCCACTCATAGTTTTGTTTGAAAAAGTGATTTATGTCTAATTGGTTGGAGGAATACTTGTACCATTTTTTTTTCTTTCTTTTGACTGCAAGTCACCATGCCAAACTCACGTTTTCTCATTTCACCGCTAAAATTAATCTCAAAGAGCCACATGTTATTGTTGTTGTACATAGTACACAAAACTCTTATTTTTATATATAGGGCTTGAGAGATGATTAATAGGTAACTTTACCATTAATTTTTTGCTTAAAGAGACTACTTCATAGTCTCAAACCTGAACATATCACTTTGTGTATAATTGTTATAAAACAATTCTAATATCAATTTGATTATAAGCGAATCATTCTTCACTTGTGATGATTAAGGTTATTGGATGATTATCTTGATAATTGGTAAATAAAACTGCAAGTTACAATGATACGTTTAATAAATAAAGTTCTATTAATTTACAGTTTAAAATTTTATTCTATTTATACTATAATTTTATATTGTAAATGGTATTTCTTTTAGTTGTGAATTTATTTAATTATAAAAATTTTCTAGAAAAATTTAATAGCAGAATTAATTTAATCTCAGAAAGGATCTATTGAGAAATTTGTTAGGGACATGAACAAAACATAACAAAAATTAGTTAAAATTTTTAATTTATTTTCAAACTCAAAGAAATATAGAGAAAAATACTCCAATTGAAAAAATAATATTAGGTACGCACATCAGGCTGTGTGATTTAATAATTTTATTTTTGTTCTATAGCTTGAACAATAAAAATTATGGAGTATATGTATAGTGGGGATGACCTAGATACATGGATTTTGCCAAGAAGACTCAATAATTTTTTTAATATAGCTATATCTATATAGGTATACAGGAATGGAAGGCTTTTGGGAGATTAAGATCGATTGTGGACTAGTACGTACTACGTACATGTTGACCCGTTTTCTTGGAAAGACAATGCAAATACTCGTTGTGATTGGTTCGATATCATGATGATTTGAGAGCTTCATGATAACATTGTAATAACCAAGGGTTTAAATAAAATATGAAGTTCAAATGTGTGGTAGGTGTCAATAGTTTATGAGTCCCATATAGAAGTATAAAGAAAAGCTGCTGAATTCCACTACTCTACACTTCTTCAGAACAGTGACTTAGTGGCATACATCATATATCTTTGAAAAGAAAAAGAAAAGAATAAGGTGAAAATCATACAAGGTGAAGGGTAGGACTCAGCAGCATATAATAAACCTTTTCACATAATGATGAGATGCCAGAAGACAAACATATATAGCACAAGAAAAACAAAAACTATTACATTTTCCTTGTAAGAAATCATGCGTGGAAAGAGTTAAAACCATGTAATTAAATTATATTATGTAAAAGGAATAACTTATAGAAATTGAAGACAAGAAGGTTTGGTTGAGCGAAATCTATATTCGCTTGTGAGATCATTGAAGTCAAGAAAAAACTTCTTGCAATACTCGCATTAAAAAGATTATAAGAATCTATTTCCTTTTTCTATTCAAAGTCTGATTCAGTCAAATCTTACCCTACCTATGCATACCATCTGAATCACACTTTTAAAGGTATAGATAGTTGTTGTGCTAAGAAAATTTAAAGAGTCATTCTCCTGACCCTTAACAGAAAACCATCATTGTGTTTATTTACCCTGACTAATATTTCTTAAACCACAGATTTTGTACCTCGACAATGAGCTAGTTGTTGTTGCATTCTGAAGAGTTCTTTAGAGTAACAGAGATTTGGTAGTTGCAAACAAATTTGATCGTATATAAAGATTCCAAAATTTTAGAGTCATTATAGTAAAAAAAAAAAAAACCCAACGGATCATTTACTGAGGATGCATGAGTTTTCAATTTAGGTTACAAAAAATTTGTATGGTCTAACTAATTGGAATTGTTTCTTCTATAATGGATTCCCTACAAGGTTGAATTCTTCAGAGTGAATTTCCTTTTGAAGAGTTTGGTTTTCCATTTCGCTACCAAAATCTGTATATTGATTTTACTACTTTTATTCTTATTGATTTTAAATTTAGTAGTCTCTTTATCCTAAATTATTAAATCTCTATTTCATTTTAAGATGTCTTAAAATAAAGTTTTTTTTGGAAAAGTCAATAAATAAATAAATTTCTTGACAAATCCTTTGTTTAAAAACCTGATACCCCTCTTTCACTAAAGTTCAAATTTAAGAGCGCAGTTTTGAAAATCTATATCTTTTTATGTAAAACATAATGCATTAAACAAAACAAATTAGATTTTTTAAATAGATCTAATGATATGGGACATTGGGAGTAATTGATAACTATGGCTGAATTATCTGTTTGTGTGAATCAATAAATAATGTGTTCTATTAATCAATTAATCCGCTCCTTACACCTGGGGTCCAATTCAATTTTTTCAAAAAAATCCATAGCAGAAAGAGGAATTGAAAAACCAGTAATAAATCATGCAAAGTCAGTCTTGGATTCCATAATTATTACTTTTGAACAATTGGCAAATCCAGAACTGCTTCTTCATGCATATATGGTGGGAACATAACAGCAAGTCTGCGGCTATCAGAAAAAATTCTTTATCTATTAGGTCATTTCTCTATCAATTTCATAATTATTAACACACATGATAAGACTGTGCGACTGTGCCCTTGTGTTTAGCATTTCCTAAAAAATGATGACTGCATTGGATAGAGTTACCAGTTGCCCATGTAATAAGTTGGACAACAGTGAGACATGCATGACATTCAAAATGCTGGTTTTCCCTAAATGAATAGAAGTATCGAACAAGCAAATACCAATATCAATAGCTTGCAGAAGTATGTAAGGAAGAGTAAGACCCATATCAGCAAGTTATTTAAAAATGTCATGATTTTGTCTGCGCCATTGGTAAGTAGTAACCCACAAATCCTTTCATAACTTGGCAGCCATTAATTGGTGTGACTTATCACCTGTTTGTTGTGACTTGTGACTAATTCAACATGAGGCAGCAGCGAAAATATGTGGTATATATTGTGATGATGGCTTTGTAAATGGTATAAAAGTCAAATACTCATTATAATTTTGCGGATTTTGCTCCTTGATGTGAAATTCTTTGGCTGCAGAACCCAAGTACCTACAAATTAAGAGGTTATGAATGTAGCATATTTGTGAACAACATATTCCTCCCTATAATCATTAATACATCAATCCGCTGCCCTTGTATTTATTTCCTTATAAACAGTTGTGTTTAGTCAAAATAAATTTGTGCTTTTGAAATAGGAGCAATCCATGGAAAGTTAATAAGACATGGGCTATTTGTTTCCTTACACAAATTCTATTGGTTAGTCATACTGCAAATTCAAACCCTTTTGAAATTTCTGACAGAGTATCCTTGTAATTAGGAATGCCACGACCATGCCAAAAGCACTATAAAGTACAAGTACAAAAGCTCTAGAAAGTGTTTGTATTTACAGTGCTTTTCTACATGTACATTAATGTTATCACTGATTAGGGTTTGCTCTATCAAAAATTCAAAAGGTTCTGAGTCTTGACTATAACGTGTGGAATTTTTACAAGTAAACAGGTAATGGCAATAATGGTATCATGTGCCTTTTTGTTCCCTTGGGATTCTCCAATAGGGGCAGATCGACTAGACTTTCTTTTTGGTATATTTTGAAGAACAAAATTGATCCATGTTCTATGAATCGCATCAAAATGTACTTTTCAAACCAAGATGTATAGAAAAAGGCAAACATACAAAATGTATTTGATATTCTGTGCTTTAACATGTATACACGTATATATGATCAGAGTCATATGTATTATTGAAAACAACAAAATTAGTGAAATTTAACCAGAAAAGAATCGTTTCCACGACTGCCATGGGAGAAATCCACCTGCCAGAGAAAATGAATTTAGACATCAATGCTAATTCAACAAATGCAGAAAGAAAGAAAAAACTTTATAAAGAACAAAAATTGAATCATACCACATTCGGGGCATTTAAAATAGTCCTTTTCTCTGAGAACCAGTCCTGACCCTCCACATACCTCACATCTTCTCTGTGCTATCTGCCAGATAATATAAGAAAATGTAACATTTTCTAATCTTGTTCCAGACAAAGTTCCTAGTTTCTTTTATCAAGGTAGTCATTAGTCAACAATATAGGCCTAAATAATATGAGCTTACAATTCTTTTGCTGAACTCTATCCCAGCCACCACAAAAGGTGTAACTCCAGCTGCACATTAAAAATTAATTAAAAAAAAAAGTATATTCTAAAGACACTGTTCAAAAATAAAATACATATCATGTATCGTAAGATAATACTTACCAATAGCGCCAACAACAATTTGCCAAGTGACCTCGACCCCAGCCGGATTCATTGTGGTGGAAACATCATTAATCACCTTAATCCTTGTAGATAATCTTCGATTTCCAATCAAATTGGTGTACTTTTTTGGGCAAACAAGATTGACATTAGATTTTGTGGCTGTCTTTTTAGAGAAAGTGTTGTTTGAGCTTGGAACAAGCGATGAAGAAAGTGAAGGGCTTAAAGATTCCATTGGAAAGAGAGTAGAGAACATTAGGCCATGGAAGCTTAACTAAAACATAAGGTCTGGACCGTTTTAAATTGGGCCACGTTGGCCAGTTAGCTTCCTTTGGTTTTGGGTTCACAACAAACCACACAACAGCTTGTGTGGATCACAAAATCTCTTCTCTGGGTCCACTTCTTTGGCTTTAGCTAGTCTTAGAAACGCACCGTTTGGTTAATAAACGACCCACCGTTTCGTTCAAATGGAAATGTTTGTTTGTTCCAACTTGAAAGTAAATGATTATGATCCACCATTTATCAGTTTAGGTACTAAATGACACGTTTAAGTAGTTTAATCCACTAATCACTAGAGCAGTACTCAGTTAATTAAAGGTTTTTTGGGTTTACGACTTTCTCTTGCTAATTACAAAGAAAGTTATACAGAACCCCATTACCAAACCTTCCATTCAGGTTGTCAACTTCAAAGGAAATACCTTAGCCCCAACCACCTTTCTTAACTTGATATTTTTCATCAAGAATAGGGTGAGCCACATCGGAAGTAAAGACATTGTTCTTAGCTATTCAATTCTTAAAACATGTGTTGTTCACTTGTCTATATAAGTAGGTTTCGATTTATATCCTGTGGCCTAGGAGACACTTCCAATGCCAAGTGGCTAGTGGCACCGAGGCAAGTTGCAATTTAGGTATTTTTTAAAATATGAAGTTTTAGGCATTATTTAATTATTATCCTTAGAGAGGACATCTCTTTAACTATTTGTTCCTATTTCAATAAAAGTTTTTTATTCATTCAAAAAAGTTATAAATATTATATCAACTACTTATCTCTTTTTTTTTAGGAACATATCAACTACTTATCTCAAAATAATAATAATAATAATAATAATACTAACAAACATTAAAAAATAATAATTTCTAAAGTTGCATTAGCATTAGGCTCACCAAACTATCATTTAAAAAAAACTATAACTAAATCCACTTCAAAGGTTTGTGCATTACGCTTAATATAAAAAAATAATAATAATAACAAATGAATAATACGTCTTCAATACACTTAATGATGTATTGTTCATCAACACACCAAAACAAAAAAAAAAATTTATTCATCATCTCACACATACTCTCTCTCTCTCTCTCTCTCTCTCTCTCTCTCTCTCTCTCTCTCTCTCTCTCTCTCTCTCTCTCTCTCTCTCTCTCTCTCTCCACACACAAAATATCATAGGCAAATACGGAGTAAAGGAAGGACAAGAGGGGAGAGAGATTGGACGGTGGAAGGCATGACGATTGACAAAGAGCGTTGGATTTGAACGATGTGATGAGTTGATGTTGTCCTTTGTGTATAACCTTCACCACAAGATATTATTTGATTGTTGGTTGTTGATTGTTGATTAGACATTGTCTTATTAGTTTTTGATTGTTGAGTTGTTGATGATGTTTGATTTAGGTTGATCAAGTTGTTGACATAAGATTGTGGTAGAAATTGGGAAATGAATGAGAGAAAATAAATGTTATTAGGAGAGAAAGAAAAAAACAAACATTTAAATGAATTAGATAGTATTGAGATTGATGTAGGTATATTGAAAAATTGCTTTATTAAAATAGAAAATGTGTAGTTTATTATTATTATTATTATTTTTATATAGATTGCTTTAACTAAAAGTGTGTAAGGACCTATATGAAGACTCTTATGGATTTATTAAGTCATATTTTTCCACTTCTAAAACTTGAAAAATTGTCTCAATAGATTTTATAGTGTTGCATGTAATGTCTTTTTAACCACCTACTCTGTTTAATAATGAGAAAACTTGTTCGAAAAACTTGTAGCTCAATTGATTGGTAGAAACACTAAAGTTCAAATCTTCTTTTCTCTAAGTTCGAACTACCCAAAAAAAAATGAAAAACTATCTTATGAGATATTATTATCTCATTAAAAATATATAATATTAACTAAAATATGTATTATCTAATAAATTTTTTTGAGTGTTAATATTATTTATAATAAACTATAAATGACATGCTGAGGAGACACTATTAATCGGATTATTATTATTATTATTATTATTGCATAGTTCTCCTTTTCTCCACAACGGCCAAACACAAACAATGTACAAATCCCCCGTTAATTAACCGATTCAAATCAAAAACACTTTCGTTACAGTCCCACCAGGACCACCGCAAAATCAACCAGATAAGTCTTCAACAGTAATAACAGTAGATATTTATAGGGTTTTTGAGTATATTCTCTGAATCTCTTCATTTCTCTCTCTCTCTCTCTCTAAAAATGGCAGTGTTTTGTTTCTCTTTCTACACCTTCAAATTCAGTACTCTCCTTCACTCTCACTCTTCTTCTTCAACTTCGCATTTGACAGAACAGTCGCTCTCCAATTTGTTTGGAGGAGAGGGAGAAGGAATCGTTAAACGGAGTAAGAGGAGAAGGAGCGGCGCGTGTAGGTTCGTGGTGCTCTCTACGCACTCCAACTCTCGGATTCTCAAGTCCAACCGCCGGTCGCGCTTCGGCAACGTGCTCTCGCCGTTTGATAGCGATGAGGAGAAGGACGACGAAGACGAAGACGACGACGACGATGATGATGACGGCGACGTGGCGGAGAATGATTGGTTGCCCAATGTGAGCTTCTTTTACTCTTTCTTGTACTTGAGCTGACAAATTTGCTTCTGTGTTTGTGTGAAATTTTACATGCTAAATCGAAAGCATTGGAGTTTCTAGACTCTTTTCGAAGTGATTTCACTGTTTTTGGAAGCAGAATTGCTTTGATTTTTAGCTTAGGAACTGGTTGAATGCTTTCGTTGCGTTTGGAAGATAATGAACATTACTTATTTACTTTCTCCTTTCTGTGTTAATTAAGATTTGCTTATCGAATTTATTAGGAATTGAATTTTTTTTTTTCCGCTTGAAATTGCCGATGCTTCGTCTCTTTCGAAGTAATTTCACTGCTGTTTGATTAGAAAATCAGAAAAATCGACAGTTATTCTTAATAGAAAAGAAAGATATGGTTTTGGGAAGCTTTTTTCCCTGCTTTTGGCTTTTGAATGTGAGGTTTTACTTTGTCAAAAGAAAGGTGAATGCTTCAGATTATGCTGCTAAAATATTTGGAATCAACTTTTTCATATTGAAATTTTGATTAGTTTTTTTTTTTTTTTAGCTTCTCAAAGGTGCTGAAAATTTCAACACTTTCGAAGTGTAAATCTGACCTTTATGTGTGGATGTGATGCTTTGTATATTAATTTCTGGCTACTAGGGCTAAACCACTACCAAAATCAACAATTAAGCCGATGGTTTATTTTAGGTTCCTAAAAGTTATGAGTGGTCTAATATTAAAGATCATACCCAATGTGTAAAAGCTCCCACTTCTGCGGGATTTGAGAAAGGTGATTGGTCGGTAGCCTTACCTGTAATTATTTTTAGAGAGTCTTATTCCCAGACTTGAACCAACAACATGCTGCTTTGGGTGGTAGGAACTTGTCATCGTACCAGGGCCCGACCTCTATGAAAGGTCTACCATTCAAAAGAAAATTTTGTATCTAGTATTTTTTTTTTGGGCTAAGAATTATGAGAATTGTTAACACATTTCAGCTAGTGGCTGTATTCATTATTATGGATGAAGTATTCTCTTTGTTTGTACATAACATAAATCAGTCCTGTTGTATCTACACAGTAGTTGTGACATGAATGCAGATGCATAAATTAGTACAAGATATGCTACTCTTTCTTCTTTTCTTTTCTTTTTTTGGCTGTAACAGTTTTGATAATATTTTGGGATGCCTCTGCAGGATGATTTTGCCGAAACTGCAGACTTTGATGTCAATGGAAAGAGAGTTAAATCACAGGACACGCATAAAACTAGAAAAGGTGGCCGGAAACAATCAGAAAAAGGCCAGGATCTAAGACCATCCAAGTCTGGACAAAGCCTCAAAATCGATGAAGACCAATTGGATGTGAAAAATGGCAAGAACAGGTATGCTCGATTATCCGAAGAAATTGAATTGGATAGAAAATGGTTTCCACTTCTTGATTACTTGAGAACGTTTGGGCTTAAGGATTCGCACTTTATTCAAATGTATGAGAGGCACATGCCTTCCCTTCAAATAAATGTGTGTTCAGCACAAGAAAGGTTGGAGTACTTGTTGAGTGTTGGTGTCAAATATAGAGATGTAAAAAGAATAATTTTGAGGCAGCCGCAGATTTTGGAGTACACGGTGGAGAACAATTTGAAGTCTCATGTTGCTTTCTTGATGGGTTTGGGTATTCCAAGTTCCAGAGTAGGGCAGATAATTGCTGCTGCACCATCTCTGTTTTCTTATAGTCTTGAGAATTCGTTGAGACCCACGGTCAGATACTTGGTTGAGGAGGTTGGCATTAATGAAAAAGATTTAGGTAAAGTCGTGCAGCTTAGCCCTCAGATCCTGGTTCAGCGCATTGACATATCATGGAATACTCGTTATATTTTTCTGTCAAAGGAATTAGGAGCTCCAAGAGATAGTGTAGTCAAGATGGTGAAGAAACATCCTCAGCTCCTCCATTACAGTATTGATGATGGATTACTGCCTAGAATTAATTTTCTGAGGAGTATTGGGATGCAGGATTCTGACATCTTGAAAGTTTTGACCAGCCTCACACAGGTCAATTTGCTTCCTTGATATACTTATTTCAATTTTGTAAAATTCCTTTTTCATTTTTTTATTGGAATTGATTGTGTTTGTGTTGCACAAAGCAGTTTAATATTTTCATATTATCAACATTTTATGAGTTTTCTAATCGTGATCTTTCCCCCTGCTATAAAGATATTCAAATGTTGTCATTCATATTGAATCTGTTTTGGTTGTGGTAGCTTCCTTGTACATTTCCTAAGTGTTGAGTTGTTGACTATATTTTCAGGTATTATCATTGTCACTGGAGGAGAATCTGAAGCCTAAGTATAAGTACTTGATCAATGAACTTCATAACGAGGTGCATTCCTTGACAAAATATCCCATGTACTTGAGTTTGTCTTTGGACCAAAGAATTCGTCCTCGCCATAGGTTCTTGGTTTCCCTAAAGAAAGCTCCAAAGGGGCCGTTTCCTCTTAGTTCACTGGTTCCAACTGATGAAAGCTTTTGTCAGCAGTGGGCTGGAACCAGTGTAGATAAATATTTGGCATTTCGGCAGAGACTTCTACTTAAGGAGTTTGCTCAGAAATATGAGAAGAAAGGATAACACACTGCCTTCAAGTGTGACCTAGGCTTATGATACAAGTATTGGAATAACAGTATCTTCATTA
Organism: Quercus lobata; assembly: GCF_001633185.2. NCBI lineage: Eukaryota > Viridiplantae > Streptophyta > Magnoliopsida > Fagales > Fagaceae > Quercus > Quercus lobata. The sequence goes on along the minus strand of NC_044911.1, from coordinate 5,504,507 downwards.
ACTTCAGCAGCCAATATACTTGTTTTTGTTATAATGAGATTATTGGGTGAAGCTCGGCATCTTTGATTTTTATAAGCCTCCAGTAAGCAAATGCTACTGCTGTGGTTTCATCAATACTATAATCTGTGCTGAAGCTTCTCTAGTTGCATCATACAGAGTCGATGTTTGTAGTTGCTTGCAGTCTCAGTTGAAGGCCTGTGATAGTGGTTCCTTAAAAAGTTCTTGTCATTTAAACACAAAATGACAGCGTGGCAAGGTCTGTTATCTTAAGGTAAGTTTATATTCCTCGAAAATAATTGCATATAGAACAATGCAGTTTAGGAGGGATAGATAGTGGATATATGCTGGAATTGGGTCTACCATTTGACAATTCACTGCAAAATGGTTTATATTCTTAGATTAGTTGATTGCAACATTATGAATATATGCCTTCAATCCATTAAAAGCTCTCCTTTTTAGATGCTCCAAAAAGTTAATAAGGTATTTCTTTTTCCATTATTTGGTATACTTTTTATATTTTTCAGTAAGCAGTAATTTAGTATGTTATTCTGCAATGTTGAAAAAAATTATATTTCAAGGAAGTTCTCTTCAGATCTTATTTGTGTTCTGCTTCTGCTGAAAATGATTATGTATTTAATATCTATAAAAACCCATTGCAGGTATGTATCCACATTCCAGCTCATTTATGAGGACAATTTTGAAGGAGCATGTTGTACTTGGTATAAGTTCCTAAAAAAACTTCATGCTTCCATGCATTTTTGGTAACAAATACTTTTTGAACTGATTTTATGTATCTTACTTTTCATATATGCTTTCATCATCGACACAGACCTAGGAATAGCATCTCATAAAAATGTAAAATACTTCTGTTTATATGTCCCCATCATATGTATTTATAGTGGATCTATTCATAATAAAGTGACTAAATTTTACGTTGGACGTCAACCTACCACAACTCTCATCTTTTTTTCTGGACTTGGACTGACTGAACAAAATATATGATACTAGGTATAGACAAAGGTGGAGTTTGTCCCCGTCATGCAAAATTGAAATTCATTTAATGTTGCTTCATATTATCTTGTACCTGCGTTTCCATTGCTAGGTTCCTAGTGCGTGCCACAATGTGACTAATTTACTTTCATCTGCTATTGGTTGAGGGAAGTAAACAAATTGTTCATCCATGTTAACAGGTTTAATGCACTATTTTAACAATTGATTTATCCATTTTTCCCCTCACCATTTGTTTGGTGTTGTGCAATGTATTTTTATTTTCATAACTATATCTACTTTCTTCTTCACCACCACAATTCCTTAGGAATCTACTGCTGTTGAACGCTACAAAAATAGAATTTGGGCTACAAAATCTTTCACCATAGGTGTTATGGTGATTGGTGCTTGAAATTCATCTCATACTTAAATAGGATGTAATGGATGTGTGTTCACATCTCTTCCCTAATCCCAAAAGCAGCAGTAGTATATTTATTTGCAAGGTTGTAATATTTTACAAAGAGGCAAACGGCCCAGCTAAATACACATTCAGTGATCCCTGCAGGACCAGCCACAAAAATGTCTATAGCTCTGTCTCTGGTTTTATGTCATTTAAGTCATGTAAGTTTTTCACTCACCATCAAAAGGAAGTTGAGTTCAGCAATCTCAGCTCAAAAGCTGAAATTTTTCTTCTTTCAAATTTCTCCTCTCTTTTGAATTTATAAAATAGTGTGCAACACAAATAAGTATAGTGGGTTCAAGTGATAATCCAGTAATACAGGCACTCAATGGTGCCTGCTGTCCGCGCTTTGAATCTCATCTCCTCTCTCTCCCAGTATTTACCTACCATAAAAAAGAAAGAAAGAGGACATAAGCAATAAAACAAGAGTGTGTTGAAGATAGTTGATGCCTCAATACTCAACAGGTTATCTTTGGGCCTAGGCAGTTGTCATGTCTCAATAGTGTTCTTGACCAAATCACGGTTGTTTTGTTTATAACTTGATTTAAATTTGTATGATTGATTGTCTTGACTATTCAAACCAAATCAATCGTATTCCCTTTCATTGTCATTTGTCAATTAATAAATGGTGTAAATTTCAAAACTTTCCTAAAAGATACGTTTATACTGCCAGTATCTTTTAGTCGTTCATCTGAAATTATTACAAATCAGTTTTTTCCCCCCTTCTCCTCTTGATACCCATATAGAGAGCATACCGTCACTTTCCCCCAAACTTTTACATAAGCTTCTCTATCATTCCCCATCTCCATCTGAAATATTATAATGCATTGTATTCTTATCCATCTCTTCTAAATTACACGTATTATTTTACTCAACCAGTTTCCACAACGGCACAACCCACAGTAACCGTATGCTGTCACCCAAGACTAGCCGAGATGTGGTGTTAGGGGCAGCTCTGCTGCTTAGCCACTGCGGCTATTTTTTTTGGGTGTCTTTGATGCCGCGTGGATAAGGACAATTTTTTTAATGGGTGGATTGTTTGTTTAGAGTGAAATCGGTTAATTGGGCTTAATTTTTTATAACTTTGCTATTGGTAATTTTTGCTGTTGGGCTAATTGTTTGGGCTTATAAATTTTGATTTAGATTTTAGATCTATAAATTTTTTACGGAGGAAAGTGCTAAAGTTACAAACTTGTTTACAAATTGTTGACGTGATGAGTAATTATTGGTAAGTAAAAAAGTGATGTAAGTAGTGGATCCAGATACGAATTAGTAAGAAATTGCTACCTCAACAGTTTGTAACATTTTTGTAGAAAAGTTTGTGTCTATAACATTACTCTTAAAAGAATCAATAATATTGTTAAGGGAGGCAAAATGTAATTTTATAGAACAAAAATTGCTAAAATTAGTAATACATAATACTAATATTTTATGATAAAAAAATTTTGGGGGGCCCATTTGCCCCCGAAGCCCATGAGTGCCTCAGTGTCACCGAAGGCGGTTGACCGCCACAGATTACCACCACCAACTTCCATCGTTGTTGTGACCTTGTACCTACTCTTTCAATCACCCAAGATGACCTCTTGCACGGTGCATTCTCCATCTGACAAAACCTTGTTTATCTTCATCCTCTTCCTCTTGACTGTGAAACTTTATTCGACCATATTATCGGGGAATTGGGGGGAAACCAATGAAAAAATATAGAAAATAAAATAGGCATAGAGGCATAAATAAATTCGATATCTTTGATAATTTGCCCCCACTCGATTGAAATTTGCTATAGAGTTTTAGGCAAATCACCTCCAAGTCAGTAGCACTCTTGAAAGAATCTTGTGAATTACTTCTCAATGGTGCGTCTCATTGACAAAACTTGTATGCACTTTAAAAAGCACCAAAACTGTCCTAATATAATTATATTTCATGAATATAGAGCATTATCTGTAGACAATGGGGTTATGGCCCTTCTTTGTGTGTGAATAGTCTAGTTTGGTAGCTAGTGGGATATAGATTGATTTTTGTGTGTGAATAGTCAATTTTGCCTTAAAAAAAATGATATGAAGCTCCTGATGAGGATTATATAAGAGCACCCACATTGACTTCTTTTGAAATATATGAATTTTTGCATCACTAAAACACACTTTATCTATTTTACATTATCATTTTAACAACAACATACCCCACATTTCATTCTTTTTTTTTTTCTTTTTTTCAATTCATCCCACTAAAAAAAAATATTTTAAAAACAAAAACAAAAGCACCAATGTATGAATCCAGGAGAGAGAATGAAAGCACATCAATTAAATAATCAAAAAGTAAAAATGAAGGATGCTACCGTATTCTTCATGTTTAGATATTATTGTAGCAGAAATGCATTTTCTACAATAATATGCATGTGCTGATGGAAGAGTGTTTTATGAGTTTTGGGTGACAGTAACATGCAATGTTCCTTCTTTTTTTTTTAAAGAGTTTTATTAGATTTTACCCAATGTGAATGCTATAAGATGGAGGAAGAGAAAGAATATGCAAATTTAGTACTACATGCATATGATACTAAGTACAATTAAAGGTCAAAATAGCAGTTTTGTTTTTATCTCATAAAAAAAAAAAAAATAGCAGTTTTGTTTTTTGGGCTAGAAGAAAGGCTAGAAGAAAAGCAGGTCAATGGGTAGTTGAAACGTGAAAGGGTGGAAATTCACTTTTATTCACCTGCCTTCCCGAGACCAAAAGGCTTTGTAGCTGTAGGTCACTAAAAACTATCACTTAATGCTGTCCCAACAAATAGGAGGATAATAATATCTATGCTGATAGAGCTCTATAGAAAGCTACCATATTTGGAGTAAAGTCTTCTTCTACTTCTACTTAATGCAGTTGGTTGCAAAGTCTCTCTCACCTGCTCTATCACCAACCTTTTTTATTTACGAAATTTGCGGGCATTTATGCTCTCTGTGGCTGAAAAGCAAGTCATCCAATCAAGTCCATATAGCTAAGCAGATATTATATAGTACAAGGGACCCATCAATTTGGTGGTGTCAATTTCTAAAATTATTATACACAGAGAGAGCAAATGGATGGGACAGTTGAATTGTTGAAGCGATGCAAGCTGGTTGAATAGAGGTACTTTAAAATTACTTGCTGATACTAACTTTATTTTTCTATAATCAGAGTTCTTCCAATTATCCATTTTTTATGTCATTTTGTGGCCAGATTATTCTACCTTATCATGAGACATTGTAGAATTTGCTATCATATATAGCAAAATTTATATACTATTTGGATGTCACTTCTAATGAATCATTGCATTTCTTGGTAAGTTGATGTCAATTCATTGAGGGGTCCACATGCCTCCCCCATATGAAAATATGCTAGAGTGAGAAGTAGCTCATGTCCTAGAGCATACACAGAGTTGAGTGAGTCAACTCAAGTCAATGGGCTTCAACTCTCATCAATTTAAAGGCCCAATTGCTTGCTCCAACTTCTAGAAAGTTAGAAGTCATCAATAAATGGTTTATTTTTTATTAAATTGCATATTTAGTCATCAATCTTACAATATTTTTTATTTTGTTTTAAAACTATTTTTATACTTTAGAATGTTTCTCCCTTTCAAAATTGTTTTGAAAAAGTTCATTATCATTATCTAATAAAAGGAAAATGTTTTCAAAATAAACGAAGTTCATGCCACTCCATACTCTACACCATTAAAGTGGCCCCAATTTTATAAACTTCATTTCCTACATCAACATTTTCTTTTTTATTACATTTAAAAGTAAGATAAAACCTGAGTACAATTCTTAGATACTGTAAGCTAAAGACAATTATGTGATTGAATTTAATTGTAGAACATAAGATATTGCATGTAAGTTTTATCCTTTAAAGTATAAAAAGGATGTTGAAACAAGACAAAGACTGAGGATTAAGAATATACAATTTCACCTTCATTTTTAGGATGATGAACTGTTAGCAACCATTTTTATTGTCCTCTTAAAAGTGGGCATGGACAGACTTGAATCAAATGCATAAGACACCATGCCCCACCTCTCATAATAATGTGGACAATGGATAAGACCATACATACACATACGTAGAAAACAAATGAATGAGTGGATGAAGAAACACCGAAATCAAGCACTACAAAGACTAGTCAGATGATTGAAAAGACAAACTAACAAACAACTAATGGTGGGGCTATACTCTTAGCACTTAGTTTTGCTACAAGGATGTCATGCAAAATCAAAACCAGAAAAGTGGTTATGAAAAAAAGAATTAAAAATGAAAAAGGCTAGGCTATGATTCAAAAGTACTACCAAATCCACCACATGATGAAACTAAAAGACAAATTTAGAGAAGGTAGAGGGCATTCTTGCTGCTATCTTAAAAGAGATACAATATACTAATACTAGCAAAAATACTAGATATACTGGAATAAGCTGCTGCTAAACCTTTTGTTTAGAATTATTTCATCTATTGCTCTATGTTCAGAAATTCTAAACATATTTCAAACTCTCTCAACACTGCATATATTTTGGTCTTTTTCATCCACTAAAGACTATACTTACATCCTCTGCTAAAATTTTAAACCTCTTGCCTTCTTTCTGTGATTGAGAATAACAAACTGTAGAACCTTCTTACATGTACTTCTATGTATCATATTCTTCTTTTCTAACTCCAACCCAAAGTAAAGGGTGGAAATTCTTCCGATGTTTCTTCGTTAGCCAGTATGTACTTGCAGGAATCTGATTGTTTGACGAAAAAGGGAAAAAGGACTGTTATGTATCAAACCAAAGATGTTGCCTTTAAACCAGTACTCTATCTCTATAATCTTCTATGTGTTGCTGAATCTATATGACTGTAGAAATGCCGCTTGCTATTGGAGACGCAAATGGGCTTTCAGGGAGATTAAGAACTTGATTGCTGGATTAAAAAAAAGAAAAGAAAACCCCACTCAGAAAAGCCATAAAATGACAACAGCAAAAAAAAAAAAAAAAAAAAAACAATGCTTAGCTGCTTTATGTACTGTAACATAAGATGTATAGCAAACTATACATAAATTTTGGTGCTGTGCTTTCAAAGGCCTACTAAAAGTGAATCAGAGCTGAGGCCAGTTACGGTTTTATAAAACAAAAGTTTGGCCAAAAAGCTTTAGAGGCAGTAGATGACGCTAAGCTCAAAATGCAGAAAAAATAACAAAAGATTACTAGAAATGTAACATGGACACTAAGATCTGTTTTAATATGAAAAAATTTAAAGCAGTGATAAACTGATAATTGACAAGGATCAAAGGACAAAAGAAATGATAGAAAGACTTAATGTCTTATGCAAACAGGGAGTCTCTGCAAGAAGTGAGTTCATACCTCTCTGAGTCGGTGTAGGTGTCAGTATGCCCAGGTGTACTATCATCACCAGTGGAGCCGCCATTCAGAACATCCAACAGATAATTGAATCTTTCTGCAGATGGAAAATTGAAAGGATCTGCATGAACTGTGATTTGAAATTATTAGAATGCGAAAAAGAAATTACATAAGGAGAATCAAAATCAAAATGTAGAAAAAAAAAAAAACAACCAAAACATATGATGAAAATCAAGATACTACAAGGAGAAGCAATCAAATTGATAAAACAATATACCATTAGACACTTTCAATCCATCCATGGAGTAGCCAAAGTGTGGCTGACTGGCTGGAGGCTTACGTGCCAACTGCAGCTCTGCAAGTTGCCTCCTCTCAAGTTCAAAGGCTTCTTGCTCAATAAGATGCTTCCTCAGCAACCTAGAAGTCTCAAATTCTCTTGGCACTAGAAAAGAACCATTCATTAGACAGTTCAAAATATTTAAAAAAATATTATTGATTTTTTACACAGGAGAGCAATCGAATGAAAAGCAAGGGAAAATCAGAAAAATATTAAATACAGAATAAGCATTGATCGGTAAGAAAGAAAAAGTCCATGTCTGCAAGTACAGTATTAATGCAGAGCTAGACTGTTAATTATAAACAATAAGACCTTTTTAGGAATGAATAAGTACAATATGACAGATCCTACTCACTTGAGTGAAGCTCAGAATCCATTTCAACATAGTGTGTAGAGTAGTACATTTGAGGATCAATTCTGTCTGAGTACCTCCTGCTGGAACATAAAAATTCACATGAACGAGTGATAAATGATATTGAAACTGTAAAGGATAAATCTTTTCTGCCAAAGAAAAAAAATGGAAACAAAAGCATATAGTTTGCCTAATACATGATAATTAAGAAAATCAAGCAAATTTTGAACATAAACCTAAATTTACTTAAATTAGATATTGAACATTAACAGAAATAAATAAGCTTAGCCTTGTCTACACAACCCCTCTATTGTAAGATTCTCAGTTCCATTTAAAAGCTCACAAATTTGTTATAGAATGTGCAAATCTATCAACCTATCAAGCTTTACCAAAGACAGATTTTTGAAATTTGAAAGTGTAAATAAATAAGAACAAATAACAAATTCTACCTCTCACTAAGCCTTGATTTCTCCCTGTAAGGTTTCACAAGAACACGAGCCCCACAAACGAAATGCGGGTTTCCTTTGGTCAAAATCATTTTCACTGTATCTGCACTAGCAAAGGTTACAAACCCGAACATCCGTTTCTGTTGGCAGGGAATCCTCACATCTTCAACTGGACCATAGGTGCTACAAACAAGACCAATACAATAAGGAATACAGTCAAAATAGTTACATACAAAGAAGCCTGCAACTTTCTACCAACAAGAGTTTCAAGATAAATTACTTGAAGTAGTCAGAGACATCGTCTTCAGTGAAAGTGCTTTCAGCTGGAAATGTTAGATATATCTGTCGTGACCCACTGACAATTGGACCAGGGTCACTTTTATCATTCCGATTGTCCAAGTATTTTGAAGCGTCTTCTGCCAAAATTACAGCATGCTGCCCATGAGGCCTGTAATTCAATCGTAAAATGTACCAGTTAGATACCCATATATGAAAGATTATTTATTTACTAGATAAGCACCTGGAGTGGCACTCACCTGTCAATCAGCCGAATACTTTTCAATCGAGCAAGAAGCTTTGTCAAACTATAACCAGCTTTACCATGTCTCTGGCTCTCAGTGAGATATCCATCTGCCTGAAGAACTTTTCCATATTTCTCATAATATATCATAGGCAGAGAAGCAATGGAAACAGGATTCCCTCTTCTAGATTTGAGAATCTCAACAATTTCCAATTCAAGCTTCTCAAGTGACCCGGGTGAGAAAAGATGATCGTCATTAATGCCATCATTTCCATACATCTGAGAGAAGCTCTCAGGCATGACTTGTCCATGGAAATACCTACAGCTACTTCCATGCTTACAAAATCCCTTATTGAAGTAGTGACAAACCTTAACTGGAAATTCGGGCAGGCTTGAAATTCGTCTAGTTGTTCTAGCACTTAAGTTGCCCATGGCAGCATCCGGGTAAAAGTAATCATTTGAAAAACCCGCAAGTCCAGAATTAGTAGGCTCTATTTGATCTTCTAAACTCAAAAACTGAGTTTGGTTTTGGAGTTCAGCAATAGAATCCGAGCAAGCTGATAAACTGAAATCAGAATTATGCTTGCTTGCTATCGGAGGATCCCAATAGGCAGTTGGAACTCGAAAAGCTGTTGGTGATGAAAAGGACCTAGAAGGAACAGGTGAGTAAGGAGTGAAAACTGGGTTCATGAGTGGTGAGATTGGGGATGGTACTGGCTTGCTAGTAGCTATTAGTTGTAGTTCAGTTTTGGCTTTGAAAATCACTTCATGAATCAAGTGGTCCGGACCCAAAGCCAACCTAACCATTTCATCTTCACCATGGTCTTGAAAAAGAACATAACCTATAATCTTTGTAGCATTTTCCGGCTCTAGTTTCTGGATTTTACTGAACACAATTTTTGCAAACTCCGAAAAATCCATCATTAATTTATATCTACTCACTGCAAATGAATACAAAAGTGTATAAATGAGAAAAAGATCTCAAAACACAACGAAAAAATAAAATAAAAAATCTCACAGCCATACATCCATATAAGGCAATATATTCCACTCCAAAAAGAGCTGTAAAGATTGCCAAAAACACCATAAAACCCAGAAATAGAAAATACCATCAAATCTGGAAAAAGAAAAATGATTTGTTCAAGAAAACTTCCAAATAAATCGTACACAACAAAATAAATCGTAAACACAAACACCTTTTCCCTCATGAGAAATCAGTACAGATTTAGAGGAAAAAAAATCATAAAACTAAAAAATATATATTTAAAATTACAAATTTTCTTTTTTGGATAAGTAATATTAAAAGCAAAACATAGTACCTCTGTTTTTTTTTTTTCTAAAACATTTCCAAGGCCAAACGAAAGAATCATCCATAACACTCATAAAGACTTATGTTACGACTTCTATCGTTAACACTAAAAGAAAGCCTTTTTGAAATTTAAATACTAACAGTTTGAATTATTTCCAAATTCAAAAACCAGTATTTTCTCACTTGAAACAAATCCAAAACTCGTACTTATCGTGACAGTAAACCAGGAAAAAAAAATTAATATTAAAAAAAAAAAACCCCTCTTTTCAGCCATTAGGCTAGGCCATATACTAGAACATATATCAAGCAAAAACTATAATAATAAGTGTAAAACTCTCATTCAAGCAAACCATGTACAGAAAATGACACTGCAAAACACTGACTAAGATGTAGGAACACACACAAAACACAGATGAAACATACCCAACAAATCTATGTAGTCTCATACAGTGCAAAAAGTAGTCAGAACTGAGAACCAACAGAGAAAGAAGCTTCTTCAAACCCCGTGTTTAAACTCTCTCTTTCTAACATTCTCTCTTTCTCTCTCTACAACTCCCTCAAGCCTTCATTATCCAGAAAGAAAAGAGACATCATGGTTATCCCAAAGCCAAAGGGCAAACTTCCAGAAATGATGGTTTTAAATAGCATATACAAAATATATATACACAAAAAAAAAGGAAAAATAAATAAATAATTCCCACAAATTGTTTTTTTTTCAAAAATATAAAGTGATTTTACTTTTCTCACTTACTTACTATACAATTACTAGACTAAACACGCGGTCTTTTGAGTTTATAAAAAAAAATTCTTTGACCATTTTAAATTTACAGCTTGGTTTTACTAACCCAGATAATTAAGGCTATATTCTTTGCTAAATTTACGAAAGTGATCATAACTGCATGGACCATGTGAATTACACAAACAACCTTACTTACAAAAACCCATTTTTTTTTAAAAAAAAAAATTACAAAAACCTACAAAAACTCATTATGAATTTTTATAATAAATTTTTTTAAAAATGTGGTAATAAAAAAATAATAATTCGGAAAAAACAATGTGCAAAATTTAGTTCTTCAACTCTACATGTCGGCAAAATGTATCCTATGAGTGGCACATGTGTGGATTTTCTTTTGTCTTTCAAGAGAAGTGGTCCTACTTCGAATTTGCACCCTTGGATCTGCCTCGAGATTTGCACAACCTCTTATCTCAAGGTTGTGTGGATTGAGGATTGAGGACCATGACATAAACCTTTGAACCCGTACATAACTTAATGTTAGTACTAGAATTTTTCTTTTAATAATGTAATCAACAAAACTTTCTTTGTACTTTTGTTGGATGGATGAGTGCAACACTCTTTTATTTTTGAAATATCATACTGTTTGAATTTATGACTTATGTTTAGTTTAATTATAATGATTTTTTTTTTTTTTTTTTACTCATCAATAATTGGGAGACAAAGACTTTGAACTTTTCATTAATAGTTAAATTACAAAACTTTGGATAGAATGATTGTTTTTATCAGATAATGTTAGTATAAACAGAATTTAGTTATAGATCCATTATTTAAGGATGAAAAGCATTTTTTTAATAGATAATTACAATATACCTTGAATAATTTCCCCCTTAAGCATGAAAATTGCCAATTACAAAAGACTTTTCTTTTTCTTTTTTGGATACGCAATTACAAAAGACTTTATCCTTAAAAAAAAACACAAAAGCTAGATTTTATAAGTTAAAGTAATTAAAATCCATTGAATGTCTTAATAGTACATGGGTTGAAGATGCAAACTTTGTTTATTATACTCTATATGCTCCGTATTTGACAAAGACATGTCCATGAGATTACTTTTATAATAATTGAGGGTCATTACCATCATTACATGACAAGGCCACTTGCGCCGTTAGGCCCATTTTATCTCTGCTTTTTTCTTGCAGCAAAGGGGACCCATATGGTCCTATTTTGCTCCTATGTAATCTTATTACTAGGCAATCTGATAAACATGTAGGAGTGTAAACATTACGTTTCTTCATCATATGGTAATAATTACTTTAGCCCCTTCAACTTACCAAACCAAATATTAAAAAAAAAATTCAATTTGCAAAAAAGTGAGACCGAAGGATTTATATATATATATATATATATATATGCTTAAGTAACACAATTTTTGAATAGAAGATTTAGAGTTTAATCATTGTCTATATCAAAAATTAATTGATATCTTGATATGATAATAAAGAGTTATCATTAACGATAGATGACATAAATTGAAATTCTCTTTAACCAAAAAAAAAAGTAACACAATTGTTGTGATTTCCTTTTTTGGTCAGAACACGTAACACAACAATTAGAATGTAGCAGTATTTGATGTAATGATTGAAATCCAAAGTCCAAAATGATCAAATTGCCAGCCCACAAATTGATCATACCATGGGCTGTGGATTCATTGACTTGTACCGTCATACGCAGTGTCGCTGTATGTCACAGTAAAAAAAAAAAAAAAAAACTATTCTTCTTCTACTTCTGTTTTTTTTTTTTTTTAATTATTTACTTACATAATAAAATTAACATTTTTTTTATAAACAAAATAAAATTAATATTAATTACATGGGGATTGGAAGGTAATTAATATAGTTTTGGGGGACAGTTTGAGTAGCTTGGGTTAAAAAAAAGTTATATGAGGAGTAACCGGTTCAAACGGCTGCGTGGGTGGGGTTTACTGTTCAAAGTCAAACAGTGAAAAGATCCATGAGAGAGAAAATGATGGGTAAAATTAACTCAGGAAAAACACATGGGTAAATTATTAATTAATACTATTATTAAAGTGTTCAGAGATAAAAATTAAAAAGTGAGAAAGCAGTGGGCATGCTGTTATTTGAACCTGGTGATTTTCTCCGACTCTTTGGGTTTTGACTCTACCACTTTTTTCCTTATCTTTTTCTTTATTTAAAAAAAAATAGTTAATCTCAAAATATAATAACAGGTTACTGGTTATTCTTCTTCTTTTTCAAATAATAAATCTCACTATAAGTTTCAAAATCCTCTTCATGATTATTTATAAAATTATCTATGTGTATTGTTTAAATATTTAAACAAATCACATAATTCATTAAATAGGATATGTGACTAAAAATACAAATGAATGATTTCATCAATCAATACATAACTACATATAATAAGTTGGATAAATTTTCTCAGACTAGTTTGGAGGTAAATTTTTTTAATTAAATTAATATCATCCAATATTATTTTGTTGTACATTTAGAATACTAAATATTTACTCTCTTCCTCCATTTTCCCTCTTTCTTTTCTTGCTCTTTAAACTAAACACTTCTATATTCTCCAACAAGTATTTCCTTTTATTCTCACTCCACTTTCACCTAGCTTTGAGCTTAAACATGTTAATAATTAGATAGGGATAAGAGAAGAGATCCCAAGTAATTTGGATTTTGAGATTGTTTTGGTTTGCTTTTGTTTTCATACTCTCTCTCTCTCTCTCTCTCTCTCTCTCTCTATATATATATATATATATAAAATAAAGAATTAAAAACTTCCAATATTGAGTGTAAGCCAACAAAGAGTGAATTTTTTAATAGATATAATAAGTTTTTTTTTTCTTCATATGTAACATATAATAGGATCTAAATTTATTGCTCTCTATAACATCAAGTCAAGGTACCAATGATTTTTTTTTTTTTTTTAATATATAATGTAATGAGATTTATTTGATGATAAGTTAAAACACACAAAAGTAAAACTTAGTGTCTATTTATTATGATGAATTGCAGCTCATTTTATGTTGTGTGAATGAGTTCTAAGTTAAATAATATTGTCTCTTTCTTTCAATAATGTGATAGAGGATAAGGACATAAACTTACTTGACATGTGAATAACGAATTAACTATTGATTAAAAAAATAATAATGTCATGTTGCACCCTTTTACTTTAATCAAGAATAGAACCCAATGGCCTTCAAAATCAAACATTGCGACTTGATCAAGGCTTTTTTTAAAAAAAATGTTTTTATGGGTATGCTCTATGTACCAATTTTAATGCGCATGCACCAAACTTCCCGTAAGTAAATATATATATATATATATCAAATATATAATGCTCTATGTACCAAATTTATATATCACCTATAAAAAAGTATCAAAATTTTCAAAGACTAATTCCAAATTTAATATATATATCAAACTTTATTGGACTCTTTTTATCGACAAAAGAGAAAAAGAGTTCATACATTGGATTTTAATTTTAAAGGCTTTCTCAAAAATTTAATATTAAAATGAGATTTTTTTTTTGGCTAAATTGAGCTATGTTGTAAAAAGACACTCATTATTTTGCATGCAAGTTGGCCTTATTAGTCTTTATATTGTCTATTAGTATTAACAAGTGTAAGAGTAATTTTAGGACTACATCTTTTATCACAAATTTTTTTCTCAACTATTTTATATGATAGATTATGATTGACAACATGACAAAGTTGTAGCAAAAGTGTTGTAAGGACTGAATTTGGATTGGATCCAATATAGGATTGAGTTTTAGCCCAACAAGCCCAAACAATAAATTTGTAAAGCATGGGTTAAAGAACTAGTTCTATTCGGTAAGAAAGACAATAACAGTTGTTTATTTAAGAGAATCAAACACAAGTAAAGTGAGAAAATCCGTCCTCGGTACGGTCCGAGGAGCTATGTTATAATGTCAAGTTGATGATCAAGGTTACAAGAGTTCAAAAGATTATATCAAAGATTTATTGGTTTTTTCCTTTCTTTCTTTTAGGCCACCTTTCCATGTTATATACTATAATTTTGATATCATGCATATCATACACATGTAGGTTAGGTTCTAGGAACTCTTTCTTGTCCCATCCAACACCTCCTAGAATCTTCAACTGGCTGCTATAAGGCTGCTTCATCACTGTTCAGGTATCACCTCCACATTAATGTGGTCAGAGAGTTAATTGAGATGCATTTAATGTGGAGGTAGCAGTTTTTGTAGATATTTGTTGCCTCCCTCTACTTCTCCCTTATCCAATGTCTGACTTCTAACCATGATGCAACCTTGAAGGATGTTCAGGATGACAAGGCATTTCTATTGACCTCGGATCTCTATTTCCGAGATGACTTTTCTTCTCGGACATATTTTGGACTATCATATACAATCCTTATTTCTTCTTCTTCTACCATTCCCATAATAATCTTATTTGACCATCCTTGGACTAGTAAATATCCTCGGATTGGACCATAGGCCCAATTCCTACAGATTTAATAGTACATTTTGGCTAACTGGCCCCTACAAGAGTAATACAAGACTTTTTCCATATATAAAGAATTGCACTTTATCTCAAATACAATGACGATAGCCACTATATTTTGTCTTTATATATTTATGTTTTCTTTTTATTTACTTTTAAGTTGAATAAGAAAGATTAAGATGTGTAAAATTGTAAATAAACAAAATAGGCGATGACACTTGCTTTTGTTGTTGCACATCCAAATAATGCATGATTTTTTTTTTTTTTTTAAATCCTTTCTTGATTGTGGTTCTTTTACATGTTATATCCCATATTCATATTACAAACCAGTCTTTTTATTTCTATTTAGTTATAATCAAGTCCTTTTCATTTTCTTAGATAGAATTCTCCTTCACATTAATTTATACATTATTGATAGAGAAGTAGCCATCACTGCATCATAATATGTCTATTATTTATATCAAGTTAAAATTCGTTGTAATATTAACTTAAGAATAATAAGTTGTTTCATACTTATGTTAACAATAATTCATTGCAATGATTTATATATTTTCATTGTACGAAGGCCCTAGCTAGTTCCTTATTACATTGGGGGAAAATGTTGTACTAACTTATAATAAAATATCATTGTAATAACCTAATACCAATTATTTTGTAATTTATTGCAATAAGAATATTGAAGTAATAGTTTGTTGTAAGGAAAATATCATTACAGTATATCAATAACAATTATTATACAATCTATAACAATGATAAAGTGAAAAAAAATATATATAACAAAAGTATCGTTGAAATAATTTGACTCAAATTATTTTTGCCAATTATTTTGCAAACTATTGCAACAAGAACTATTAAACAATAGTCTATTGCCATGAGTTATTTGTTGCAATATTTGAAGTTTTTTGCAATGATTTTTTTTTTTTTTTTTGGTGAAAAAAGATTCATTACCAACTAAGAAACAGTAACATTCTCAATACAGACCCTATTAAAAAAAATCCCATTGAGGTCATCCTTAACAACATCAACTAAATCCACAGGCGGACTATCAAAGGTAAAAAAGTCAGCATCTAGAAAATAGTTCATCCTAGCAAGACTATTCGCACACCTGTTCGCCTGACGGAAGCAATGCTTAATACAAACCTGCGGTATGCGAGAGATCAAAAGCTTGCAATCATCCAATAACAGTGATATGACGTTATTAACATATGAGGGATTCCCTAAGGCATCTACAATAGACTTGGCATCAAGTTCAACTTCAAGAGCATTAATGTTGAGGTTGCTACATAGAAGAAGGCCATCCCTTAAACCCCACAGCTCAATGGCAAAGCTGTTTGTCCTGCAAATACTCCTACAAAACCCAATAACCCACCTACCTGCATCATCCCTAACCACCCCTCCACAACCTGCCAAACCTGTATTACCACAATAGGATCCATCTGTGTTAAGCTTCCACCAACCTTGGATCGGCTTCTCCCATCTAATCCTCATCATAACATTCCAGGTCAGCAACCTTGGAGAGGAAAGGCAATAAAAAAATTCTAAAGCTTGATTTACAATCACCAAAGCTAGCTTTGGGTTCCTGCTTTTGCCATTGAAAACCAAATTGTTTCTACTCTTCCAAACATTCCACACAACAAAGGGAAAAACAACTTTCCAAGGCGATTGAGTAGCACCTAAACTATGCTTAAATTTGCTATTTAACATCAGCCAATCTTGGAGGTTGCTCCTCCAAAAAGCTTGATTAGAGGGTAAAACCCCCAGCTGGTTCCACAGGCATCTTAATAGTGGGCAGTCCCTTAGGGCATGTAAAATGCTTTCAGCTCCTTCTTGGCATAAAGGGCATGTAGTATCATGACTAACACCCCTCCTCTCAAGGCAAACCTTAACTCCAATGCTATTATGGACACATTTCCAAAGAAAAGTTCTAATCGTTGGAAGAGTATTCACTTTCCAAATCCAATGTGCTGAGAAAGGTTCTATACGTTCCGCCCCCATGGCAATCCTATAAGCACTCTTCAAATCAAAGGTGCCTTTAGGGGACCCTGACCAAGCCAACTTATCCTCACCTCTACTCAACAGCGTCACTGGGGTTTCTTGAATCAACCTTTTAACTTCTAAGGGAAGTTCAAAGGGGATCTTCCCCCAATCCCAACCCGTGTTCATCGTAAAGTCTTTAACTTCTAGATGGCTAGCCTCCCTCGTGATAGGACCCCTGAATCAACCCTCTAAGAGAACCTTCATTTGCCCATTTATTTTGCCACACATTTAGCCCACTATCCCTACCAACTGGCCACCGGCTACCCTTATTGAAATGATTTTTTTTTTTTTATTGACCTATTATGTTACCTTGGGCTTTATTGCAATACCTCTCATCGACATTTAGTCATTACAATAGCAACATATTGCAACTACTATAATATTATCGCAACGATTTTTTGGTTGTAACAAATATGGTTTTGAAACTCGAACCTTTTATAGAACCAAAAATGTAAGAGGTTTAAGATTTTTTGAGGTTAGATTGAGGTTAAATTGAGGTCAGAGTATGACAAAATAAAAATATTATAAGTTATTAAGTCTCTTAAATATAAAATAAATATAATAGTTAGAGTCATACAAAACACCACAAGCTAACTTGTCTCAATAGTTGGTATGTTAATTAAACATAGTTTAGAGTGTGGGGTGATTGGACTTTTTTATGCTTTATTTAGCAAGTGACTCATACTTGATCAATGTATAGTTTTTGTGTCAGACATACATCCTATTTCATCACATTAACTTAAACAAAACTTGTACACTTTTTTTATTATAAAAAAAGAAAAAAAAAATTATATATAAGTAGATAGAATTAGTTTTTGACTATTGATGATGGTGATTGTTGAAAAATGAACACTCCATTAAATTTTACCTATTGGATGGCCAAAATTTCTAATAATTTTAAACAAGGCCCAAAAGGATAGATGTATGGTGTGAAATTGGGTGATGATTTTTTAAATTTTTTCTTACAACTTTTTTATGGTTACAATTTTTTTCATAATTTTTTATAACTTGTTGAGATAATCAATTGTAAGTCATGGATAATCATTCCATATGGATCTGTTACTAACAATTTATCATTCACAATATCCTATTATAGTAAGTTGTGAAAAGTTATAAAAGAAATCGTATCCTAAGATTTATTTTTTAATTTTATGTGGAAAAGGATGAGAGGGAGAGAAATGTTAAGACTTGAAATACAAGGCGTTTATTAGAAATACCAAGTAGTATTAATTTAAACATTTGTCATGCTATATTATTTTATAGAAAGACTATTGGACATTATTAAGCTGATCTCCAAGGTGAAAATAATTTCTCATAAAAGAAATTTCTCACAGAGGAGGTTTGTTATTTTAATTCTATGCACCCTTGTATTTGTCCAAGTTTTAAAATTCATCTAGAAGCATTCTATTGTGTTGATGAAATAAAAACAGTCTCACCTACTTGAAATTCGATATTTTCCTTTTATTTTTTTTTATTATTAACAAATGCAATCTCTCTCTCTCTCTCTCTCTCTCTCTCTCTCTCTCTCTCTCTCTCTCTCTCTCTCTCTCTCTCTCTCTCTCTCTCTCTCTCTCTCTCTCTCTCTCTCTCTCATATATATGATAAAGTACACTATAGAATTTAAATTTGTGACATTCATGCCATAATTATTACTCTTGTTATCAGGCTAAAATACCATTTCATTTTTTACTATTTCAGTCAATGACTTAGGTTAGCTGACAGTTCCAAGTGTTTTAAATTGAGATTTCCAATACTTCGAATTCCCCCCTTTCACTTAAACGTATTTAAAAAAAAAAAAATTAATTTTTCATTTTCTTCAATATTATTAGATTATGAGTTCATTAAGACATTAACTACAGACTACCGATTTTATTAAAAAAGTAAAAATAAAACTACATACTGCAGAGAGACTGCACGTGCATCTGTAAAGTAGATTATTTATATACTACCTACTTCCAATAAAATTCATCTCAATTTTCTTAATTAGGCTGTTTGGATCCATTATTTTTAATATATATATATATATATATATATATTATAAAATAAAGGATAAATTAAACTTTTAAAATATTTTATTCAAAGCTTCAAATTTTCAAAAAACAACGATTTAAACATTTTATAACTATTCCTCTAATGCGTTTGAAGCACATGTGGCAGGTTTAAAAGAATAAGTTTATTCGCAATTGTAAGGTTTAAATGAAACTTATCCATATATTGTTATGACATTTATATAAAACTTATTAAACTTAAATGTCACATATGGTTGCTCACACCTGCCCTTTTTCTTCCTGGAAAAAAAGGAAATTTCACTTATCCAAAATAAAAGGTTTATTTTCGAATTTGGTTTGGTTGGATGGTGATCATAGCAAATAGCATCGTCTTTAATTATTATTATTATTTACTTAACTACGATTAAAATTTTTATTTTGGGTAATTTAAAGATTTTTTTTTTTTTTTTTCTCAAAAGGATACGATAGCTAAGTTTATTAGACCTTAAAAATTCAGATGAATTTTATTTAAACCTACTGGTGTCATGTGGACTGGAAACGACATTAGAGGAATAGTGACATAATGATTAAATTGTTGCTTTGGAAAACTTTGAGATTTAAATAAAAATAGCCAAAATCCTAAGTTTTAAAATGTTATTTTGTGCTAAAATAAAAGGTTATAAAAATAATTCTATGTCATTTTCTTTTTAGTTATATAGTGAGGGGGGGGGGGGGGGGGGGGGGGGGGGGTGTTGGGATTTGAACCAAAGACATGAGACCCTACTGATGATGCATCCATATACTTTTTTTAATTGCATTGTTTATGGTGTCTATCAGTCTATGTCTTTGTAGTTACCCTTGAAATGAGTTTGATATTATTGTACTCACGACACTATTTAGGGCATAATCATGGTAGTTGCTCAAATTTCCATTTTTCAACAAGAAAAAAAATGAAGTGTAGCCATCAAATTCTAATGATATTTTTAATTTCATGAGATCTTACTGTCAAATTTGTACTCTCTGAAATAAAGTTTTGATTAGCATGGTAACTATTTTATAAGCCTGAATCTATTAATTGTTTTTTTTTTTTTTTGTGTGTGTGTGTAGCTAGCGTATTTATAATCAGAAAAATCAACAATATCTCCAACACTATCAAACTACAAATGAGTTCCACGGTGTCAAGTTATGAATTTGCAAAAAGTTCTTACACAATAACCAAGAATTTTGTGGTTCAATGATATATTGTTTGGTTCTATTCATTAGAAAAATTTGAGTTCAAATCTCCAGTCTTGACCACTTGTTGTAAGAAAGAAAAAGGTTCTTACCACAAAGCTAGTTTTTGCAACTTTGCATAAAGAATATTTAAAAGGTTCGTACGTACAACTGGCTAAAGGGAAGAAAAAAAATAAAATCTCATGCCATGCTAGCTTGTGCCTGCTTGATTGCATGCTTAGTGCAAAATGCCCTGTATAGTGTTTGAAATATATGCAATAATGGGCTGGAATTGATATGAAAGTAAGAGGTATCTTCAAGTAGAAACCAGATACCCATTAAAACCAAACCAATTTTCACATTTAGGTGGGACTTTTGGTAGGGGGTATTCACTATTGCCTTTATTTATCCATATCAATTTGAGACCCCTTTTGCTTAGCTGCCTCACATGATTTCTCCTAATCATTGTTTGCCTTTCCAGGCAACATATGGTGCATGTTGCAGAAACAAGGTAAAAAGTGGAGGAAAAAAGCTAAGATAGAGAGAATGGAAGCCATATTTTTCTCCAAAACACATCAATGTGTACCTATCAGTCTGGTATCCAATGCAAGCCATTGATGCCGCAAAGTTATTCCACAGTTCCTTTTGACTTGGTGAGATGTTGACGCAATGTATGCCATCTTTTTTTCTTTGGCCATGAACTGTCTTTTAGTTAACAGCAAAAATTTAGGCCCCATAAAAGGTACTTGATTGGCATTAACATTGCCATTTTTCTCTCCAACTTGTACGAGGTCCAATTGGTATGGTTGGTACCAACTAATAAATGGGGTAGGGTTACTCACACTACTTGATTGATAGTTAAACTTAATTTGTATATATCTACTTTGAAAGACAACTCACAAATTCTCATTGGAAAAGTTGGTAAATGCTTTTTTTTCGTTTTCACCAGTGACTTTTGATATTTTTTACTGAAACCGGAAAGTTTCACTTTCAAAGTGCTAAAATTTGTGAGGTTTAGAGTAGCTATCATCTATTAATAGTAAAAAATTTCCCTCTCGATAAATTTTTATTCATTAATTAACTAGCACCACAACGTAAAATCCCTTCCAAGCATTTATTGTAATCTATGTATATTTACCATTAATAGTTAAAACATTTCACTCTAACCACCCTTTAAAGGGCCTCTAGGGGTCAACCTCTATATATGATAAACCGCAGTCGCCTAAATGTAAAGATAGAAAGTTAGGTAAATTCAGTTTTTTTTTTTTTTTTACCCCATTGAATAGCAAGGTAGGTAAATTCAATTTAGTCTTTGGTCGACATGACAACCTAGTTGTTTATGCATGAAGATCGGAAGAAATCATTTTGTGTAATTGTCTTATATATATCGTTCTCTTATAGTTGGTGAGTTTTAGTTTTCAGTTCTCACACACACTTATCGGACCCATATGTTGTGAGGAGACATTACATATGCTGATCAGTCATAACACAAGATAAATATATTTTTTTTCCCAATTGTTTAGACTCAACTGTACTGATTTGGACGCTAGGGGTAATGAAAGCACAAAGGAGCAGATAAACATAACTTGAGGGGGTCCATGCTCAGGACAAGACACAAGCAATTTTGCACGTAAAAGAACTGTTACAAAACATCCAACATTTACTCCTCTATAAATATTGTTTCCAACATTTTTCATAGTTCTTCCCCATGAAATATTGTAGTTTTGGTAGGTGGCAAGCACTTAAAAATGACAGGCCCACATCATGTGCAATATTTGATGCAACCCATCAGGATTGTGAGTTCTAGTGTGCAGTTTGGAAAATATGTGTGTGACAGGATTACTAGTTATTAAAGTCTTCTATTAATTGATGTCATTTCCATCTTCTCTCTTTTAAAATATCCTTGATAATCAGTCCAAATATATATATATATATATATATATCTTTGATAATAACCTTATTAATGTGTATTGAGTGAAAAGTGAAAACCTATTATTTCTTGTTTTTATTTTCAACTATTACATACATACAAGTTGAGACAATTAGTGAATGTTTAATATCGAATACTTAACTTTAAGAGGTTGGCTAAATGGTTCCAATGCTTCATAATATTCATGAGATCTTGAGTTCAAAACCTCTTTCTAATATCTTGGGGCCACCTTAAAATTTTTTTCCCTATAATAACTTGGTTTGTGTGGGTAGGGTGGCGCCACACACTCTTCAAGGGGTTCATTTGAACCCCTTGGCTTCAATTTTATATATATATAATATTTTTTTGCTAGTTTAACTTACCTTAAAAATTTTTTTTGCACTCTTGCACATTCTCATCACAGATATCTATAACTTTAAGAATAAATCATAGGTGTTTGTAAGTTGTATGTGTCTCTTTTTATTATAAATTTATATTATGTGTGAGTGTGTGTTTGATATTGTTTGTGTGCGTGTTTTTTTGTTATATATAATGTTATTTGTATGAATTGTGATGTGTGGGATGTGTGCGTTACAAGTGTGTGTATTGTTATCATGTTAATAATTAGGAAATACCGATGGTTTTTTACATATGTGTGTATTGTTATCATGTTAATAATTAGGAAATACCGATGGTTTTTTACATGTGTGTGTATTGTTATTATGTTATAATAACCTTTTATTATAAAGTTAATGATTCAAGAGGAAAAAAAAAAAAAGCTAGTAATTGTTCAAACATTTGATTAGTTAAGTAGACACATGGTCTACTATTTATGTATGGATAAGTGTGGTTGTGTTGATTAACAATTAATACGGTGCCAGTGCATTGAGTTTTCTCATTTATTTTAAAATATTATTATAAAAATAATGACAGGTTGACAATTGCATAAAATTAAAAATGTTATACAAGCTTTAAAAAATAAAATGGTCACATCAACTTACATTGGCCATAGATAATGACAAATGAACTATCATGTAACAATTTCAAAATTTAAAAACTTGTAAAAGGAAAATGTAAAATTTCATGTATTTGAAGGGTTTTTTTTGTCAATAATTTTATATATTCAAGTTCTCTTTTTATTAAATTTTGTTTAAATTAAGTTTCTTAAGGCTGGATACGTACCCTCGTTTGGGAAAAAAAAAATGTTGAATACTTGAATGGATGGTAATATGGCAGGGAACTTAGCCTATGAGTTAGGTTTTAAGATTTTAAAAGAAAACAATTAAGTAAGAGGAATCTTGATATTTAACAAAAAAAAAAGAAAATAAAAAAGTAGTATATATAATTTTGATTGAGGTTGTAACATGCGTACGCGTGCATGTGTATGCATTAAATAGCATGTCCACTAATTCTTTGTCTGTGTATGCATTGAATAGCATGTCTAATAATCCCTTTCTTGAGGTCAAATAGGAAAGGAAGAAAATACCACATTTCATTAGACTGCCATAAAGCAATGTTAGTCTTGTTAGATGCTTATTGGAATACAACAACAGAATAATGTCTTCATTTCTGAAAATTAGATGAGCCAATCTTCTGATGTTAGAACTGTTAGTTGTGATTGGTTATTTGAATATTTCACACACCAATGAAATTCGTTGGTTGTTGAATTGTTGTTTCGAAATTATTGTTTCTTAAATAATGTTTAAAAAAAAAAAAAAAAGTATCTTTCCAAATTATGCGATTTTGATGTTCTTTTTGAAATTGATGTTCTTTACATACATATATGTTAAACAGAAGGAGAAAGAATATCCAATATAAAATTCATATATTATTATAGAAAATTTTTAAAATATTATCTTGGAATGTGAGAATGTTGGTCCAATAGGTAAATTTTTGGGCTTTCCAATAAGATATCAACAAAGTGACTAAATCACTTTTGGTCATTTAATATCTTGTAAATCTTAAAAAATATTTATTTGAAATTGAGAAATTTGTCTCGAACGGGTAACCAAGCAAAAACAATTAAAAAAAAAAAACACTTTTGGAGGCAATCTCTTAAGAGACTATTAAAGATTTATTGGGTAATGGAAATCATTGTTGAAACAACTAGAGTTTATAGATTTGTTAAGAATTTGGTGCACTTCTTAGAAATTTAAATCCTCTCAAATTCCGTGACAAAAGCTTTTTAAGGCCAAAAATGAAAAATGAAAATTTTTGTTACCTTTACAACTTGGAGGGCCTTTAGTAACAAATCTTAAAGTTTGTTTATGTTTTTTTAAAGCTTAATTTCATCTTTGTTATAAAAACATACTATTAAGACAATGATTATTGTCGTTTAAAAAAGTTCCAGCGACCTAAACAACTAATTTTAAAGTATAAAAACATACTATTAAGTTGATGTTTTTTTATTAAATTACATTCTCTAGGATTTGTTTGTAGCCCATTATTCGTTATTGGGCCGAAAATATTTCCACATGGGCCCAAAACAATTTGGACTGAATAAGATCCTACTATTGCCAATACATGTCAGATCCGACCCAACGAACTAAACACAACCCGGAAAATAGCAAACCAACGGGTTGGATCTACAATTCGGACCTCCCATTTCCCAATTCCTATCAAAAGGCCAACGTATAAATATGTGAAATTTGCTCCTCAGAATTTCATCATCATCGTCATCATCATCTTCTTCTTCGGATCTAGGCTTCTCAGATTTACACACAAAACCCTTCAATCTCTCTCTCTCTCTCTGCATGTGTGTTTTTTTTTTTCCCTCGTTCTTTGCATTGTATAAAAAATATCATATATATTCAATGGAAAATTCAATGATACCATAAATTTTTAAGTGTTTAATTTCGATTTTTTTTTTCATGAATATAAATAAAAGTCTAAGATTGTTTTTAAGCATGTGCATAAATTGCTTAGATTGAATTATTAGGTAACTGGTCCTAGTGGATGGAGTTAGTTGTCCATAGGTTTTATTAGCTAAAAATAAGTCCAAAGTATTTTTCTTTATAAAGTTTCCCGTGTTCCAACAAAAAATAAATAAAAAATATTAAAAAAAAAAAAGGCTAAAATTAAAACACTCGAAATAAACTGTTCTAATCAGTGTAGGTAACATATATGCTTGCATACATAATGTATAAATTAAACACGGCTATTCATGTATGGAGGATTTGGAATGTGCAATTTAAACTACAAAATTTTGCGATGAAATATTATAATTTAAGATTTGTTTTGTAATGTTCGCTGCATTGCCCAAATCAATGTCGAAATTCACACATTTTCGTGGGCATTTGTTCATCCTAGATTATGGGGGTATTTGCAATATGGACCTTGAGCTACAAAAAACTCTGCAATGAAATGATTAATGTGCCCAATCTTTCAAGTTAAGACTCTAATTTGCATGGTGGGACGGTGGGACTTATACAAGCTACATCATTACCATCATGCATAAAATGAATGTGACATTTCAATTTCACATGTCAGAAGCATCATTTGCCTGAGGCCGCAATATGATCTCATTATAGCATTTCTTTTCTTTGCTTAGGTTCTTAGTTGGGGAGAGGTTTCATGCTGTTAGTAGATAAAGTAATGCCTGGAATTCTTTTATGTTTGATTTTAGTCATTTCATAATTGCAGTAACACTAGCTTGTACAATTAGTTGGTTGCAGAAATTTTGCACTATGATGACTTGTTTTTATTTTGTTGCATCAATTTTTTAGTTGAAAATTTACATTGAACTTAATCTCTTTCTGTATTAATAACGATACAATGACCTTTCTTGAATTACAATGATTATAAAATACTATCTCCCTTTCCAGGATTGTGCTTGAATTGACACCTTGGTAGCCACTTCTTACTTATCCAAAAAAGAAAAAGACTCCTTTATTGCCACATTCTTTTCATATCATTATCAACAAAGATGTGGACCGGAACCAGAGAAATTTAAAAAAAAAAATTTGAGAGGGAGAAATATGAATTCCTAAATGGTTTAGTTATAATTGGAAATCATGTGTGTTATCCAACCTAAATTCCCCTAGATGTTATTTGTTAAGTTCCTTTAAAATCTTCAAGGGAACATTATTTTCTTATGGGGGCCCTTCTTTTTCATTTCACCTTGACTTTCAAGATGCTATGAGGAAAATTTATGAATTAAACATTTTTACAATTTAGAAAGTAATGCACCTTTGAATTCTCTCAGGCTAAAATTTTAATCCCTTAAAAAAAAAATTATTTCATAGCATATATCTTTTTTTTTAGAAGGAGATTTTAACCCTGATTCATTCCTTTAATAAAATAGAGCAAATTATGTTAACGAGCTATTAAACTCTTTGTTCAAAGTCTTAATAGTTAATATGACTACAAATGGTTAAAAGACAACATTTCACTATATATTTCAATTTTTTTTAATAGGAAAACTATATTTCACTTTTGACTTTAAAGTTTGGGTTTATTTTATTTTGAATAATCCTAGTACCACATAAAAATCACAATTTTTGTTCTCAATTATCTTACGTGACAAACTATAATTGGCTGCATGTCACTTTCACATGCACCTACCACTTTTACTCTATTACTACTAATAATTTGTCACATGGACAATTGTTGCAAGAGTTGTAGTTTATTATGTGTCCTTAAAATTTTTGTTTTATTTTGGTCCAAAAAATTTGACTCTGTTTTAAAAATAGTTATTCCATTCATCTCCATGATTGTTTTTTTGGTTTAAGTGTCAACAAAAGGACGTATTTCAACCAAATTAGTAATGAAGATGAACAGATCTACCATTTTTTAAAATGGAAATAAATTTGGTGGATCAAAATAAAAAATCTAAATTTAAGGAATTAAAATAAAATCAACCATAAACTTTAAGGGTCACTACTCAAATGTGTAATTTTTAGTCTTGTTAAAACGATATTCTTAGACTGAAGTCACTGAACCCCACTTTTGGTAACGAAGATGACACACATTGGCGTCGGAACCAAGTTCATTGCCTTAACAAGTTTGCAAAATTTCATAGGTTGATGACGTGTCATTAACTGTAAGTTGTTAAGGCGATGTCTTGTTTTTAAGGGCGAACTTCTCCTGTATAGTCCGTACACTTGTGTGGGTCAACTTATTTTGCCCTTGTACAAAGTACCTGATGATTTGGGATTGGCTTTGAATTCAAGCTGTTTGTTAGTTTCATCAATCTGCATATTTGATCAACTAATCCAAAAGGGTACTCACAATTTTCTCTCTTTCGTTCCAATTCTTTCTCTTTCTTGTTGATATGCAATCACTGTAGGTTCTTTTGGTTTCTCTCTATTGATTCTGATATATGAAAAAACCGCTTATAAATTGTCTAAAAGTACACTGTTTTTGTTTGTATTATTAGTATTGTTATTGTTTTATACCTGGAGACTGAGTGGATTGGGTTGAATTTTTTGAACCAGGATTGAATTTACTGTAATGGGTCATTCAGAGGCTGAGAAAATCCAAGCAAAACTAAACCCAGATTGGGAAAAAGCATTCAATCAGTATGAAAATGTAATATCTTCTGGAACTGAGGCTATGAAAATAAAAGCCACGGTAAAGCTAGCCCATTTTTGTAAATATGCCCCACAAAGTATATTAGCTCGTACCATACCTATCCTAGCTGAAATTCTTAGCAAAGTGCCTTCTAATAATTCAAGTCAGCCTATCC
Source organism: Quercus lobata (assembly GCF_001633185.2). NCBI lineage: Eukaryota > Viridiplantae > Streptophyta > Magnoliopsida > Fagales > Fagaceae > Quercus > Quercus lobata. The sequence goes on along the minus strand of NC_044911.1, from coordinate 5,476,664 downwards.
AGGAAGCTGCTGTATATTGCTTAAAATGTATTGCTTGTAGAGGTGATGGTGGGTTGGTAATAGAGATAGGCCAATCCGGTGCTATAGTGTCTATTCTAAGGTTATTGCCACATTCTGATAATGGTTTTGAGAGGGTCATGATAAAGTGTTTGTGGGTTCTTGTCAATTTCGGAAAAATAAATCGTGAGATTGTAGCTAGAAATGGACTTGAAGTTATCATAAATATGCTAAATTTGCGCACGGATGGTACTAGGAAGTACTTGTTAGAGATTCTGAGTGCATTGACATTGTTGAGAGAGGTTAGGAGAGTACTTACAAGTTTAGGAGGCATTTGCTTTCTTGTTGAGGCGGCTAGGTGTGGTAGCATGGTATCTAGGGAAAGAGCTTGTCAAGCAATTGGGTTGCTTGGAGTTACAAGACGTGTGAGGCGTATGCTTGTTGAATTGGGTGTGATACCAGTGCTTGTTGAGTTGTTCCGAGATGGGGATAGTACAACAAAACTTGTAGCGGGTAATTCTCTTGGTGTGATCTCTGCTCACATTGATTACATTAGACCTGTTGCTCAAGCTGGGGCAATACCATTATATGCTGAACTTCTTCAGGGACCTGACCCTATCGGTAAGGAAATTGCAGAGGATGCGTTTTGTATATTAGCTGTTGCGGAAATGAATGCAGTTGAGATTGCTGAGCGCTTGGTAGGGATTCTTAAAGAAGATGGTGATGCAGCAAAAGCTGCGGCTGCTGATGTTTTGTGGGATCTCTCAGGTTACAAGCACTCTGTATCTGTTGTGCAAAACTCAGGTGCAATTCCACTTCTAGTTGAGCTTCTGAGAGACGGGAATAGTGAAGTTAGGGAAAAGGTGTCTGGGGCTATTGCCCAGTTGAGTTATGATGAGGAAGATCGGGTGGCACTTGCAAATGCAGGGATAATCCCACTTCTGATTGAATTGTTACATGACGACTCTGTGGAACTGAGGGATAATGCTGCAGAGGCTCTTATCAGTTTCTCTGAAGATCCATTGCACTGTGATAGAATATCTGAAGCAATCGATTTTCCTTCTTTCCAGAATACGCACAATAGATTAACTCGGAATCATGCTTCTGATGAGAATATGGTTAGATCTTTGAGGCGGATGAGCATTGAACAGCTTACTTGGAACCCAGATCTTGTCTAATTGTTGAAATGGTACCCCCAGTAATCTCAACTAATTGTGAATTTTGTATATTGTACCAATGTCTATGCTATTTTTGTCCCCTTATTTTTTTTTCCCTTTCAGTGGTTTTATGTTTTGTTTTTTTATTCAAACTGCATGAAAATAAATTTGCTTCCTTTTGGGTTGAAAGCCTTGTTGGCACTGGCATGCAGGGAGCTTGATTTTTACTTTGTAGACACATTCTGAGATCACATATACAAGTTATAAGCATGATGAAACGAGTTCTGCACAATTTTTTCCTTATAGAGCTGTTCCATAAATCTATGATTCTCATTGAAATCAGTTGCTTTAATACGTGCAGCAGCTACTTCTGCCAAGTAGGAAAATAACTATGGGGCCTGTAGACCAATAAGGCAATAACCTTATATACATTTTGAATTCTTAATAAGATTAAAAATTAAATGTGTGTTGTGTGTGGTAAGTTATACTCGCACTTATCACCTCACCCTCCATTTCACTATGTATGAGGAAGTGCCATTTGAGCTACAACACAGTTAGAAGTGGAATTGAATTGGAAGACCAAGATGGTGTAAGCAAGGTGGGAGACCCACATAGACAGCTCCAAATCTATTTCAAGTAGGGCAAGCTACTCAAGGGAACAACACAACTGACTGAAAGAGCTAGCAATACATTACAGAAGAGAGGCAGCACAGCATGTACATATCTAAGCTGACAACAACCTCAATAGCCATGTCAATTTGAAATTTTAAGGCCATTTTGACTTATATAAAGAAAGAACAAGAAAAGTAAACTATGGTCGCTGTGATATTTTTCAGTGCATGGAAGCCAGAATATTCTTGTAAATTGCTTATTGTATGATTGTATTGAGTCATAAATGAACACAAAGAATGCTATAAAATTCACATGCTGAGCATCTTTGGAATTTCAATAGCAATATTGTACTTCTGATTTGGAGAACTGCAGCAACTATTTTGTCATCAGTTTCTCCTCTTTATTTGGTGAAATCCTTTGTATAATGATGAACAAATGAAGAAAAGGAGAAGCACGGACAGGGTGTACTTGAAGTGCTGGCATTTTGAAATCAAGGTAAGGGATTCTGAAAATATGTCATGGTGAAATGAGATGTTTTTGCAGCAACAATCTGGCAGTGTTGATTGTTGTTGTTCTTTTGTAGCTAATCTTATTTAAAAATTTAATCTGTTAAAGGAGATTACTATGCATGAAAAAAATTTCAAGAATTATTATTATTTTTCTACTTTGATGACATATTATCATTTTGCACATATAGGATATAGCTATACGTCTAAGTCCCCACCAACTGTTTGATTAATAGAAGAAACCAAAAGACCCCATTTGCTCCTTGTATCTATTTCTGTTGAAAAATTAAAAGACCAGGTTTTTTTTTTTTTTTTGAGAAACAATATATTATGAATTGATTGAGTTCCATAGTTCATTTTGGAACATGAGTTATGCTCCATCTCAATAAAAATGTTCTGCAAAATTCTCCAAGAAGTTTAACAGCTGTTTGCTTTTTGTCACTACATGGGATCATCTCTAATGCTTTCCTATTATTATTTTTATTATTTGGAGCAGCCTTTGGTGACATTCTTGTAACATTGTCTCTTTTCACTATAGGCAAAGACACCAAAAGAGGAACTGCACATCGACATCCTTACAAAAGGTAAAAGGGAGAGGAAAAAATTGTAATTCAGTATATCCATAAGTAACCATAATTAATTTAGACTCTAAAATTGCCACCACATGCTTGTTGATTTATTTATTTATTTATAATTAGGTATACATGCATTTTTAGTTCTTACATTTCACGTTTTCAATTAAAAACTTGTTATTATGTCTTTTTCATATTTTTAGGAGTATTTCTTTTTTAAAAAAGGTGAACTTTTGAAGGCTAGAAATCTAAAATTTAAGTTTTATAATTTTTTTTAGAGATAATTACAATATGCTGCTAATTCCACATTTCAAACCATTTTCACTCTAGACATCCAAGTATTTTGTACATGGGGAGGTGCCAAAACTAAATATACATATCAGGAAACTTAAAAATAATACAACAATTAAACAGAGAAATATAAAATTCTAATGTTTTATTTATCAACTTTAATTTTACATATATTTGAGTACTTCAATCACTTTCAAAGATTAAACTATTCTCAAAAGTATAAATAAATATAAATAACACGTATAAAAGCACTATGTCTTTCGCAAATATATCCTTCAAAAACCCCCAAATGCCACTGAAGCATTGTATCAAGCTTTGCTATTGTTGTTGAGAAGTTTAGATAGATACATCCAAAACCAAACTCAATCTCATACTCTTCTTGGTTGACAAAGACTTTTAACCTACCCTAGTATTTCTTCTTTTCTTTATTTATTTTGTTCATCTTTCTTCTATATCCAATTATTTGGGTTACTGAACATTCATCACCTAGAATTTCATAGGTAGCTTTTTCTTATGCTCTTTTCCTTCTCTGACTAGACCCACCGCCACAATTGGGCGCATCTACCATGCTTTGTCAACATCAAACATTCAACATGGAGAATTGCACAAATAGCAATGTTTTCTTTTCTCTTTTTATTGCTTTTTTTCTTTTTCTTTAATATCATCTTAATATATATATATATATATATATATGGAATCTAACATAATTTTATAGGGAATATTCACTAAATATCTAGATCTTTTGAGATGCAAAATAGAGAAAAATATGTACCAAAAAACCGTAGCACTTTTATATCGAGTCGGGTCATAATCCGAATTAAACACAACTAGGCTCCACATAGCTTAACAATTTTCTCACTCGTCATATTTGGCCCTCTCTCTCTTCCTACTTTTCTTTTGGCCCTTTGATATTTTGTGAAATTGGAATATATTAAATAATAGGTGTTATAACATGAAAATCTAACATTGAATGGAGAGAACCTTTCATTTCAAAAATTAATGAAATTAAAAGTGGAAGTTGGAAAAGGGAGTGAAACCAAATCTCTTAATCTTCTAAATTTATGGCTTAAACTGGTCATTAGTAATAAGATGGCATGAGTGAAGAGAAAGACTAAATGAAAAACTATTCATACAAAACGCCACATGGTAGAATCTCGTGATTTCTCACAAGAGGTTTCTACTTTAACTTTTTATT